>NC_051162.1:53114165-53141087 GCF_013339745.2 Dermacentor silvarum
ACACACAATTACAGAATAGGAGTTACAGGCATTGACTTATAAATTACATGCATTTGAGAACTAACGCACACGCGAGAACACAAAAAAGCTTTGACACGGCACGAAGAGGCAACAAAAAGGTTTGACGACTCGGTTGAAAAAAAAAAAGAAATACATGCACAGTTATAGGTGCTTTGTATTGAACTGAACGAAGCGTCCGGCTACGCAAAGAGCATTAAATTCTTCATGCAACTTCACCTACAAATATAAGAAAAGCTGTAACAACTCCCAAAGAACGACGTGCTTAGAAGACACGAAACCCTTTCTCCCGATGTTATGGAGCCACTGCTTCCGGCGAACGATATTCCGTTCTCCTCGGGGAATAGAAAAAAATGGTAGCCCATTCTCTGACCTGCTGCTGCATTGAAACGCGCAGCAGCAAGGCATTTCCACGGAGAACGAAGCTCAAATTCTTACGGAAAGACTTGGGAAACGCACGTTCGGAGCGGCAGGGTGGCCACAGCTTGGCAAGCAAATGGCCGGCGGGAGGAAATTAAAGCGCGCGAAAGCAAGTTTCGCGCCCTTTTCGTGACGTCAGGGTCACCTGACCGGGTAGTATCGCGTGCCGCAGCCATTCAGCGTGGCGGATCCGCTGGCTCCGTGAAAGAGAGGGAGAAAAAGAGGAGGTTGACAGCGAAGGTATCGCGGCTTAGATCAAAGAGTGCCGCTACTTTCCAACATCAAGGCGTTTAATTGCGTCCAGCCGCACCACGCTGCACCGCCGATTCCCGTACATCGCCAAGCTTCCACAGCCGTGTAGGCGCAGAAAAACAAATCATGACGTCACTGCGCGCCACTTCGTTCGCGGTAGAGATGGGCAAAACGGCTCACTTCGGTGAGCGGCTCGGAACGGCTCCGCTCACTGAAATGAACCGGTTCATTTGAACGGTTCACCAGTTCACTTAAACGTGTAACCTGTGTTATGCGTATTCTATAGTTATGTGGCTTTGGAAAAAAAAACGACATATGCATAATTTAATAACCGTGTTATTGGTATTTTCGCTATGTTTAGAGAATATTTTTACATATATTAAAAGCGTGAATGTTTATTTGTAATGAAGCTTTCTTTTCTGATATTGGGGATAAGATGCTTATGATACTGTGACAGGCAGAATGCGACGTACTTTTATCAAAAAAAAATATGTAACTTCATCGTCATTACAGAAGCTTGTCCGTTTTCGTGGTACTTTATAATCACCTTTTGTCAAACTAAGAACACAAAATGATCGTACATTATGTGTCAACTTTATTCGTTTATTCACATACGTACGTTCACTATAATATGAGTAAGCTGTAACGGCATGCAAAATGAATGTAGAAATCATTTCTTGAAGTACAATACAAAAATCATACGAAAGATCCACAATACTGCCGCACGTACCTTTCGTTTTTTTTTCTCTCTCTCTTGAGTGCACGCGCGATACTGGCGATCATGCCATCATACACCAGGACAAAAACAAAAAAAAGAAAAAAAGAGAAATGAAGTTCTATTACAACACAACAGATCACTGGCCTCGTTTTATTGACGTGCTAATGATACACGCTCAGAAAATGCACGGCAGGTGGTTGTCATGGGCGATATTTTCATGAATACACTAATTAGCACAAATGAAGACCAGGATGTAAACTGTACGTTCACCTCTTGTCGTTAAAGGCCCCCTAAACCACCCAGAGGTCGAAATTTAGTTGTGGTGTTGCAGTTGTGCACGAGTCTACAACGAACACGTAGCCGCGAGAATTCTTCGAAATGGTGCCGTAATAGCGGAGTTACACGAGTTTGATGATCGAAAAAACGGCCCTCGCTCGTTTCGCTCTTTCGTTCGATACTCTCCTCATCGGCTGGTCTCCCCTCCTCGCCGAGTGCTCCTCGAAAGGTCACGTGACATACGACATCGCCAACGCGCTTCTCAAAACACTGCATACTTCCGGTCACGTCCACGCTAGCGGCACATATACCGACGGCGAACCAACCGTCCGCCAGTGCCGTAGAACGTCTGCCGCGCGAGAGGTGTCCAAAGTAGACGGCAGTTCGGCCGGCGCCCCGCCCGCTGCACCATCAATGGCCCAATCGACGACCGCGAACCTGCGCGCCTCCGCCACCGGCAACGAAAACATCAGCTGCAGCCGGGAGACGACGGGCTCGTATGTGCTCGCATCGCAGCCGACGGCGCCGCTAATATCAGCGCATTTTTCTTCTTTGTGTATTGTATTTTTCTTCTTTCTTCAGCGCACGATGTGCGATCGGTGAGAGTCGTGCAACATCGTTCGAACAGCTGCAGGCAACGAACGGTACCATCCTTTGCCAATTGAGACTTCTTTTCTTCTCCCCTCGGTGGCATCGGGTGCCACACCATAAGAATCACAAAAAAACCAAGGGGACTGCTGCGCACACTACACACTGCGAGCGAGTACCAGTAGCGCGAGTCGGCCCACACCAGCCACCATTCGTCGGTCAGAAATCTAAAAACATCGAAACCCAACAGAAGACCCAGCTCTGACGGAACGGTTCGGCACGGCTCGTTCAAGAAGAGAGAACCGGCTTCCTCACTCCGAAAGAACCGCCGCTCAGTTACTCAACCACGGCTCCCCCGGTCTTCAAAAGAGCGGCCCGCTCCTGAGCGCTCAGGAGCGAGCCGGATCTTTTGAGCCGCTCTTTTGAAGAGCGAGGGAGCCGTGTGAGCCGCGGTTCTTTCGTTCTTCAGCCGAAGGCGAGGGGGTGAAGGCGACTCTTGCGAGGAAGGGCGGGAGGGCAGTTGCTTTCTCGTACCGCTAATAGATGGCGCGGAAGTCGCACCCAGCAGAAGACCCGGCTCTGACGGAACGCATCGGCACGGCTCTCTGAACGCGTGAGAACCGGCTCCCTTTCTCCAAAAGAACCGCCGCTCATTTTTACTGAACGACCGCTCACTCGCTCTTTAAAAAGAGCCGCTCACAAGATCCGGCTCGCTCCTGAGCGACCCATCTCTAGTTCGCGGCCTTCGTATAAAGCTCCGTGACGCCGCGACGGCGGCACATTGCCTAGTGTCTCTGCGCCGAGCACATCGTTTGCGCCGCCTAAAAAAATGAGGGCAGCTTGTACTAGAGGTACAAGGCTGAAGAAACAGCGTAGTTGGGGTTCGACCAAGCTTCTCCACCAGCCTTGCACTTCCCTAATTAGAACCGTGATTGGTGCGGGGAACCGACCGGAACGGCCATGTACGGCTCGGCAATACCATAGCAATACTTGGTTAACAAATCTTCGCATAACGTAGCAGTACAAAGTGAAACTTTGGTAAAATCTTAGCATAACATAGCAATACATAGCAAGAACTCAGTAAAATCTTAGCATAACACAGCAATAAGTAGCAAAATTCGGTAAAGTCTTGGCATAACATAGTAATATATAGCAAAAACGTAGCGAACGCTCGTAAACCATGGTCGAACCCCAGCTACGCTGTTTCTTCAGCCAGCGCCTCCTCTAGGCGTTGCTTCAGCCTTGCACCACTAGTGCAAGTTGCTCAGATTTTTTTTTCCTAACATTTTCTTTTGACACCTCCGTGGAGGATACCCATTGACCCTGCTAGTCTTTTGTTTCATTTGCAGCCTCCTGCTCCAGCCGCGCACCACTCCTATCAGTGCGTCATGTCCGGAGCAATATTACTAAGAAGGGCCCATCACGCGTTGTGTCGTCTAGAAAAACAGTCGTGCCTGGTTGGTGAAGTATTCCTGGCTGAACCCTGTTGCTCTGCTTGCTCCTCGTCTGCGTATCACTCGTGATACAAATACCTGTATCCCCAACAGATATCAGCACCTGTAAACCACGATAACATCACCGCAGTGGTGGCCTTGTGACTCGAGGCACAAGGTGCCACTGGGTAGGTAGGCAGTGTGTTCCTAGCCAACCTGGCACGCGTCCTTGAGGATGTCTCTCGAAGGCAGACTCGTGGTCGCTGCCAATGGCTGGGTCCCTGACTATTGGTGGGGTTTCGTTGTGTTCAGCCATCTCGTTCGTATGGAGCATCAGTCTGGCCCTAGTTGGTCAGGCATAGATGGTCCGTCGACGAATGGCTGAGGCCCGGTTAGCGGTCCGGTCGGCCCTTCGGGTCAATGGAGAGTGGCGAGCAGAGGAGGAGGATATGAAATCCCATTTTTTATTGTTATTACGCCTCTGTTACGGCTTTAAATTTATTGTTGTCTGATTATTGTGGAGTCATGTTTCCTTTGCCAAATGGTAATATTTCTGCAATTTATTTTTCAAAGCATTCGTACGGAAAACACTTGGTGGCTGAGGTTAGCCATGCATGGTTAGCCAGGCATGGTTAGCCATGCGAGATCTGGAGGTAGGTTCACCGAGAACGAAACGTGGAAGATTATTTAGGCTTTAGTGATTGGAGAAACACATTCAGCCCACCCGCCTGAAAAAAATTTAATGTGCATGTTTCCAGGAAGTGGTTAAGTTTTGTGCTGAATGTCGCTGAAAGCAGCGTCTGCCACAGGCGAGAATAGAACCCATTTTTCTGTGTAGCTCTTCTCTGAACTAGAACGCCACTGTTTTAAACTTTTTTTTTTATTTTGAATTAAAACTGATGCACCCACTCCAGTCTTGGCTGCCACAACGCAGCCGGGTGTAGATGACAAATAAATAAATACATAAATAAATAATTATCTATTAATAAAGTTTAAAAATTTGCCGTAGTTAAACGCAGTTAAACCAAGTTTGTCGAGTGATAGCACGGCTTTGCTTGCTTTGGGAAAGGATACAGACGCTGCTTGGCGCCGTCAGCAACTGCCGCTTCTACAGCTGCACCACAAAACACAGACGCTGCTCGGCGCGGCCGCAGCCACGAGTGAATTGACCTTCATGCTGCTTCTAGCTTCAACGCGAACTAAACATCGAAACCACAGCGCATAAGAAGCTACCAGCACTCGGCGCACTTTGTACACATCGCAGATCGCTTTGAAGATGAGACCCGTGCGACCGCGCACTTGGTCCACATCGCAGATAGCTTTCAAGGTATGGGCGCCCGCGCGGTGTACGCAGCACGCAGCGCGGTGTACGCGGCGTCCGAGTTTTCCGTTCATGCTGTTAGTCTAAATATGCCCCGTGCTTACATAAACCTCTTTGTTTAATGTCTGCTTGAAGGTCACATATACGGGACCAGGCGTTTTCTAGGTTTGTACCTGGAGTAGTAGAGCTATCGCTCTAATAAATAAATAAACACAGTGAGCATGCGCATTCAGCATCGTTGAAAGCGTGGCGATGGATAAACACTGCCGATGCGTCAACAGTGATGTCGCCTATATACGTCCGAGAGATCAGCGATTTTAGAAGTTGGCCTGTATCTGCGGCCACACGCAGGACCCCAGTCACCCACTACTTTTCACAGACGACATATATAAATGTATGTGCTTGTACAGACACTGTCACGATGGGGTGCGTTTATTTAAAAGATGAATTGATGAAAAGGGGCCGCGCCGACAACGCGCCGCTACCAAGGCAAGTGCACTTCGTTCTCTTCTTCTTCCGTCAATACCGCAGCTTTAGCGTAACACTCTTCCCTTCACAGACGAAGCCCGCTGGGCGAGTAACTGTTACGTCCACTCGGAGTCACGGGGATGACAGCGTTTCAGGCGAGCGACGTGAACAAGCTGCGTCTTCTTAGACCGGTAGCCATTAGAAACGAGACGAGCAATCGAATAGGTCACATCACTTAGGCGATTGGTGATGACGAAAGGCCCGGTGTAACGGGCCAGAAACTTCTGGCACAGGAAGCGCTTGCGAAGTGGTGTCCAAAGCCATACCATGTCCCCTTTGTGGTATGACGCATTCTTATGTCGTGAATCGTAGCGGATCTTGGAGTGGTCCTGGGATGCCAACATACGGAGCTGAGCTATGCGGCCTGCTTCCTCAGCGCGGCAGAGAGTCTGGGCAATAGAAGAGTCCTTATGAGGAGTAAAAGGTAGAATGGTGTCACGGAAGCTGCGGGGTGATCTGACATAAAGAAGATAGAAAGGGCTGTAGCCTGTAGTTTCATGCTTTGCGGTGTTGTAGGCGTATGTCATAAAAGGCAAGATGTCATCCCAATTTTTGTGCCTGGAATCCACGTACATCGAAAGCATGTTCGTCAAAGTTATGTTAGTGCGCTCGACGAGACCATTTGTCTGCGGATGATACGGGGCCGCGTGGCGAAACTGGCAAGCACAGAGACGCAACAGCTCTTCGACTACGTCCGCCACGAACCGGCGACCGCGATCACTCACCATAACACTAGTGGGTCCATGACGCAGTATAACGGAGGACAAGAGGAAGCTCGAAACAGCAAGAGCCGTGGCCGTTGGTATTGCTGCGGTTTCAGCATAACGCGTCAGATGGTCGACGCAGACTATAATCTAACGGTTGTCGTTCCTTGAGCGCGGGAATGGGCCGAGAAGATCCACTCGAACCATTTCGAAAGGAGGTGATGGTATGCGCTACAGGGTGAAAGAGTCCGACCGGAGCAGTATTAGGGCTCTTTAATGGCTAGCACTTGTTACAACTGGCCACATACTTTTCTATATCCCGTCGCATACTGGTCCAGTAGAATCGGCCCTGAATGCGGTGGTATGTTCTGGTGAAACCCAGGTGCCCAGCGGTCGAGTCGTCGTGCCTAGCATGGAGCACGTGGGTTCTCAAATTTTTAGGGAGCACTAAGAGGAGGCGGGAACCATCAGCCGCATAATTCTTCTTGTAGAGCAGGCCATCTTGGATGAAAAGGCCATTGTTGCCTGTCGGCTGAGCAGCTGAGGCGAAGAGGCCATTCAGGCTGCGGTCGTCACGCTGCTCTTCCCCGAAGGTGGCCATGTCGGGAAAAAGAATGTCGTCGATGGCGGCCAGAAACTCATCGAAATTGTCGGCGTCACATTCACTTGTTGGTAGAGGGAGCCTCTAGAGACAATCGGCGTCCGCATGATGTCGGCCACTCTTGTAACGTACTGCAAAGTCAAATTCCTGTAAAAGTAGCACCCATGGAACAAGGCGGCCAGACGGGTCGCGGAGACCAACCAACCAACTTAGTGAATGGTGGTCAGTAACGATCGTGAAGCGGCGCTCGTAGAGATATGGCCTGAACTTCTGGCCTGCAAAGACTACAGCGAGACACTCTTGCTCAATGACGGTGTAATTCTGTTCGGCCTTGCTCAACGAACGGCTGGCGTAGGCAATGGCATGCTCGGCGTCACCAAAGCGCTGGACGAGGACGGCACCGAGGGCAATTCCACTCGCGTCGGTGTGCAATTCTGTTGAGGCAGAGGGGTCAAAATGGCGAAGGATTGGTCCGGAAGAGAGAAGGAACTTCCGTTGACGAAACGAGGAATCGCAATCTGCTGTCCAGATGAAAGGGTTATCCTTGCGCAGCAATGAAGTCAGAGGGTAGGCAGTATCGGCAAAGTTGGCCACAAAACGTCGAAAGTACGAGCAAGGACACAAGAAGCTCCTCAGCTCGCGCTGTGACTGCGGTTGTTCAAAGCCGCTAATTGCAGCGACTTTCTGTGGGTCTGGTCGCGCCCCCTACTTGTCCACTAGATGTCCAAGTACTAGCGCCTCTCGTTGGCCAGTGACAATTCTTTCAATTGAGTATAAGGGAGCTTGTTCAAGGCACGTCAAAACAATGTCCAGTCGATCGTTGTGCTCTGCAAAAGTGCGGCCAAAATAACTACGTCTTCAAACTAACACAAACAAACCTCTCATTTCAGGCCGCGCAGTACCGTCTCCATAAACCTTTTAAATGTTGCAGGCGCATTGCACAAACCAAGCGGCATGACGTTGAATTCAAACAAGCCGTCTGGGGTCACAAAAGCGGTTTTCTCTTTGTCAGCTGAATGCATCGGTATCTGCCAGTAGCCTGATCGGAGGTCCACAGATGAAAAGTAGGATGCGGAATGAAGGCAGTCAATAACGTCATCGATCCGGGGAAGTGGATACACATCGTTTTTCGTCACAGAACTGAGACGCTGGGGGTCGACACAAAACCTCCAGGACCCATCTTTCTTTGTCACGAGGATTACCGGCGCCGTCCAAGAGCTAGAGGAATCTTGGATGATGCCCTCGCCTAGCATGTCGTCGACTTGTTCAGCGATGATCTTGCGCTCTGACGCGGACACGCGGTAAGGCTTCTGCCTTATGAGATGCGCGGACACCGTGTCGATCCGGTGGCGAGCCCGCGTAGCTGGAACGCGAACTTTGCTAGCGTTCTGCTCGAAATCAAATAATGACGCATGCGTGCTAAGGACGCTGACCAGGGCTTGACACTTCTCTGAAGACAGTGACTTGTTTATCATTTTTAGAAAAGCCAACGAGTCTTCAGGGAAAACGGGGCCAGCCCCGTGCTCTCGGGATTCGTGTGACGTGTCATCAGTTAAAGCGCCTAAGCGGAGGCTGGTATTCACTTCAAAAGAGGCAAGTCGGATACCGCTGGGTAGCACAACTGACTGGGAGGCTAAATTTGGCTCCCACAATGTAGTTGTTAAGCAGGCCACAGAAGGAGGCATCGAGGTACGAGCACACTTTTCTTCACAACCATCGAAGGCACAGGATCAACAATTGCATCAAATGTATCGGCATCGACACCGCAAGCAGCAACTCAAACTCTGGATAAGGAACGTTCCGGTAAGACAGCATCTTCAATGACGGCGAGAGTGCATGAACAGGTAGCAGGTTGGTCGGCAAGAGAAGAGAGGAAAAGCTCGCCAGTACCGCAGTCAACAGTGGCACCGCACTGTTGTAGGAAATCGAAGCCAAGAATTACGTTGCGAGTAGATTGAGCAAGCACTGCAAATTCGGCTTGATACACGTTATCAGAGAAATAAACGTTCGCGGTGCACACTCCAATAGGTAGGAGCAACTCTCCACTCACAGAACGAAATGCATTAGCGTCATCCCACAGAAGCATAACTTAACGGCCTAGTTGGGTTTTGAAATCCAGGCTGATAACGGAGACACTCGCTCCTGTGTCCACTAAGACCAACGTAGGAACATTGTCCACTAAAACACGAATCTTGTTATGACACACAGTTACTGGCGGAGGCATAGGGGCGTGTAGGTGATGATGGCTGGCGACCTCACCTCCATTGGTCGCGCCGCCTAGTTTCCCGGCGGCGGTGACGTGAGACGTCGTCGCGGAGATGGAGACCTGCGCTGCCCTGAAGGCGGTGGCGTCAAGCTCCGCACAGAAGCTGGCGAGTCGCTCCGGCAATTCGCCTTGTGGTTTGTCCTGCCCTCGGAGTCAGAAGGCCAGCGTGTCCCGTCACCTTGCCGATTTCTGCGCCGATAAAAAGTGCACGGTCGCTCATACGACGGTGGTGGCTTGCGACGGCGATGAGGACAAAATCTGGCGACGTGTCCGCGAATACCGCATTGGAAGCAGATGGGACGCTCACGGGATGCACTGAAATTGTCATTAGCAGGAGAACTGGCACGGCCATCCCACTCTTGAGAAACTGCAGGTGCTCTGGATGAGTAACCGCCGTGGAACTGATAACTGGGATGTGGGTTCATAGTAGGGTTTGACGCTCTTGAACGAGGAGCGAAGTTGTAGGCGTCTACGGAGGCGGCGGTGATGGAAGTCTCATCAAAGTCGCAGTAAGAAAAGGGCCCTTGAACCTGCAGAGTCGAGAGGGAAGCCGCCTCACGTCGGTCAAGCTCTTCGCGCACCACTTGCCGAATAACTGACGCAAGATCTGATGAAGCTGGGACCACGTCAACACTAGCGACGTTAGTTACGTTGGTCAGGCGGCCGAACTTCGGCGTGATACGCCGAGCTTTCAAGGCTTCAAACGTGCGACAGTGCCGAATGACGTCACTTACGGAGTCCAGACTGTCTTTTCCGGTTAGGAACTGGTACACGTCCTCGGCGATCCCTTTTAGAAGATGACCAACTTTGTCCTCTTCTGTCATCTGAGGGTCCAGGGCCTTGCACAATTTCAGCACTTCCTCGATGTACGTCGTGCATGTTTCGCCGGGAACTTGGGCTCGCTGCATTAGAGTTTGTTCTGCACGTTTCTTTTTAGCTGCCGGATCTCCGAAGCACCTCTTGATTTCATCTACGAACCTTTCCCGCGTCGTCATGCTTCCTTCGTGGTTTTCCAACCACACAGACGCGGTTCCCTTGAGGAAGAAGGCAACGTTGTTAAGCTGGGCGGTGGCATTCCAGCCATTGAACCGACTTGTGCGTTGGTAAAAGCTGAGCCATCCGTGCACGTCTTTCCCGGCTTTTCCTGCGAAGGTTCGTGGTTCGATGTAGGGCTGCCATTGGGAGCTGGAAGAAGACGGCGGGTTGTCGCCGTCGGAAGCCATCTCTGGGGGCAGACCGCCAATTCGGCGACTTCGGCGAAGCTCCACAGATTGCGCTTGTTCGGGGACGCCGTTGTTTTACCCCACACCGTCCACCAAAACTGTTACGATGGGGTGCGTTTATTTAAAAGATGAATTGATGAAAAGGGGCCTGTGATGAGCAGGTTTTTTTTTTTTGTGTTAATGTTTTCTGGCGGTTCTCTGAGGCGGAGCCTCCCAGAACCTAATCGAGGACAAAGCCGTTTGTTGTGAAAAATACACACAAAGAAGAAGTAGTTTATTGATGTGAAAAAGTAGAGAGGTCGGCCGGAATATGGAGCATCTGGCCTGCTACTCTACGTAAGGGAAGGGGAGGAGGGGAAGAAAGAGGGTCACAATGGGGGATGATAATGGGAGGAACTAGGTGAAAGGACACATTGCACAGATGATTATCACAAGCGTGAGTCCAGGCCCGTGTCGCCTAAGAAGCGTGAAAAAGCACGCATTGCCTCTGTTGTCTGACAACTCTGTGGCCCTGCGCCTAGCAAGAGGTCCTCCGACAGTGGTCTATTATATAAATGCCTCAAGGTGGCTGCCAGCGTGAGTCTTTCGCGTGCATACTCAGGGCACACCACGAGCACATGGTCTATAGTCTCTATAACACCACACACTGAACATTCCGGGGAGTCTGTCCGTCCAATGATGTGCAAATATTTGCGCGTGAAAGCGACGCCTAGTCGCAGTCTGTGTATCAAGCATGTATGAGGGCGTGGAATTCCACGCAGAACAGGAAATTGCATATCGGGATCCAGCCTTTTAAGGCGAACGTGACGAGCGTCTGGCGGGGCCCAGTATGTTTTCGTCGCACTCCTCATTAATTTCGACAGGAGGCATGTGATGTCTGGTCTAGAGAACGGCACTACAGTTCGCAGGCCATTGCTGAGGGCGCGCTTTGCTTCAGCATCGGCCATCTCATTACCATTGAGCCCACAGTGTCCTGGGATCCATTGGAACACTATGCGGTGGTGTTTTTCTTGAGCGCATGAAAGTAGCTCGGCGATCTGCAGTGCCAGAACCTGATATGCGGTGTGGCGCAGGAAGCATCTCAAAATTTGCAGCGCGGGTTTTGAGTCCGTGAAAATGCACCACTCTTGTGGTCTTTCCCCGCAGATGTGGCGAATCGCTTCCCGTATAGCCACAAGCTCTGCAGCGGTTGAAGTTGAATTATGATCTAGAATGAAACCTCGAGTCATCTGCTGGGCTGGTATCACCACAGCTGCTGTCGATGCCGTTGATGACGCGGACCCATCTGTGTAAACATGAACATAGGTCTGGTATTCTGACCAGATGTATGCCAAAGTAAGTTGTTGTAGTCCGCTAACGGGAACCATTGATTTCTTTAGTATGCCGGGGACGTTCACGCATACCGAAGGGCATAGCCTGATGTTATGTGGGGTAGATGGCTGCGGAGTGCACTTGTGAAACTGCTGTCCGACCGCTCATGTAGAACCGACGTCAATGGATGGCAATAGTGTCGTGTAAGTAAGCGTAGATATACTCGAAGTGGTTCGTGGGACAGGTATACCGATAATGGGCATACACGGGCTTCCTCAATTGTGCCTTTGTTGGAGGCACGCCGTGGCAAGCCGAGGCATATTTTGAGTACCTGCGCTTGAACGCTCTCTAATGTCCGCAAGCAGGAAATACTCAAATTTGAGACTATCGGGAGGCTGTATCGAATGTAGCCTATAAATAGAGACTGATAAAGTCGTAGTAGGGAGCCTTCCGTGGGGCCCCATTTCATGCCTGCTACGAAGCGAAGAACATGGCAAAACAGATTAAGTTTTTGCTTCAACATATTCACATGCCTCGACCACGACAAATCACGGTCAATGATAATGCCCAAGAATATGTGGTGGGAGACATAAGGTATTATAACACCGTTAATGGAGATCGGATAGCGGCAGACGGATTTTCGCGTGAATGCAACCACAGCACATTTCTCAGCAGCTAAGAGCAAACCCTGACGCCGTATGTATCGCGAAGTAGATGACACAGCACGTTGTAATCTCGCACGTAGTTGTGGGCGTGTTGTACCAGAAGTCCAGATGCAGATGTCATCTGCATATGCACTGATGTGGATGTGAGCTGGAAGTTCGCTCACCAGGCCAATCAGGGCCACATTAAATAATGTTGGGCTGAGGACTCCTCCCTGAGGAACCCCACGGCATACCTGATGACGATTAGTCTCTCCGTCAGGCGTGGACATGTAAACGAAACGGCCGCTGAGATAGCTCACAATCCACAGATAGAGCCGGCCGCCAATTCCCAAGTCATCTAGGGCAGCGAGAATGGCTTCATGAAGGATGTTGTCGTAGGCCCCTTTGATGTCTAAGAAAACAGCGGCCACAAGTCGGCGCCGATGTTTTTCATGTTCCACTGTCGTAACGAGCTCAATGACGCTGTCAATCGAAGAACGACCTCGCCGAAAGCCGGTCATCATGTTCGGATAAAGATCATTTCTCTCCAGAAACCATTCGAGTCTCGCCAGGACCATTCGTTCCATAACTTTTCCAACACAGCTGGCTAATGCAACTGGCCGGTATGAGGTAAGCTCATAAGGAGTCTTTCCTGGCTTCAAGAGAGCAACCAGGCGGCTGATCTTCCACTGCTCCGGAACAATACTGGTGACCCATGTGTCATTGTAATAATTGAGCAGGGCAGTGCGACCAGCCCTGCCAACGCGAGCGAGAGACGAATATGAAATCCCGTCAGGACCAGGGGCAGATGAATGGCGACACGACGCAAGAGCAGCCTCTAATTCAGGCATCGTAAAGAGCAAGTCGTAGTGGTCACTGGGGGAAGGTGGCGCAAAAACCTCGAATTGAATTGAGGCTGGCCGAGTTGTGCCCACAATCATCTTGCAGAAATCGTCCGCTACCTCTACATCAGTGCAACGCTGGTGAAGGGCCAGAGCACTGAAAGGGTACCTTTCTTGTGGGGGAGAACGCAGGCTCCTAGCTACATGCCAAATACGTGACAGCGGCTTGCGAGGATCCAGTGATGAACAGAACTTCCTCCAGCGCTTCCTTCCTAATTTCTCGAGATGGCGCTTTATTTGTCGTTGAGCTCGGCGACAAAGGGCGAGATCGTAGGTTGATTTTGTCCTTCTGTATTTCCTTTCAGCGCGCCGTCGGACTGCGCGTAACCTCTCGAATTCCACGTCCATAGGAGACCCCGGCGTCGGTGCACATAAGTTCCGCGTGGCCTCACCGAGGGCGGACGTGATCAAGCCTTCTATTTGGGTTGGTGACTCGAGATCCGCACAGAAATTCTCCACAAATGTCTTAAAGGTGGGCCAGTCTGTGCACCGCACATGAGACGAAGTAGGTGCGAACCACTTCACGCAGATATACGTTGGTATGTGATCACTGCCATGTGTTTCCACATCACTGAACCAGCTAATAGAGGACTGTAGTCGTGAGGAAGCAAACGTCAGGTCCAAGCAGCTACTGTAGGATGTGCCACGCAGAAACGTAGGAGAGCCATCGTTGATATTGACGAAATCCTGGGAGTGCATAAAGTCGGACAGGGCTTTGCCTCGGTTATTCATTACTGCACTTCCCCATAGGGGGTGATGAGCATTGAAGTCGCCCACAATAATATGAGGAGCTGTACAACTCTGGATTGCTGAAGACAGGTACGAGAAATCAATGTGATCTCTGGGTGGAATGTAGCCGCCGAGTATAGAGAAGACCCGTCCTTTAAGCGTTAACGTCAAGCAAATGTAGTGGTTCGTGTTATGGGGCTGTAGGACATGGCGGTAGTGTGAGATATCTCGGCGTATGCACACTAACACCTTGCTGGTTTCATCAGCTTCTCGAGACCACAGCAATACATATCCAGAAAGGCGGAAAGCAGAAGGCATGTTGGGCTCACATATCACAATCACAGGGAAGCGGTATTTCTGGACGCGCTGTCGGAAGTCACTCAGGCGACCACGCAGACCTCGGGCATTCCACTGCATAACTACACTGCGACGTATGCGCATCGACACCGAGGAGGGGCTGTGTGGTAGCGCCATAACGAATTAGTGCAGTGCCGCCAAGAGCGGCTCAATTGCCTCCAAAAACTGAACAACAACCCTTGCTGTTGGCGTATTGAGGCCTGAAAGCAGCGTGCGCATGGAGTGTACAAGTTGTTTCAGAAGAACGTTCACCTGCTGGCCTTCCGGCTTGTCCACATTGTCCGCTGGAACGGCATGGAATCTTGGACGCGTTGGTTCGACGACCTTGGATGACAGAGCAGGCCATTCAACATCAGAGGAGGTGGATAATATACCTGCATCTTTCTGAACCACCGTGGTAACATGGGGCGCTGCAGCAGGCGGTGTCTTATTCTGTAGCTCAAGACGTTGAGGCACCTGAGCTGAGAGTTTCTGTGACGGTGGCTCAGCCAAACTAGTGGCGTGTGACTTTGAGCGTCGGCTTCGGGAACGACGTTTGCGGCGACGAATTGACGCAGCCGCTTCTTGGTGACTTGAGTTGTCTTTTACCATCTTCTTCAGGATGAGCCTCTCGTTCTTCATCATAGGACAGTCTTTAGCCGTCGCCTCATGAGCACCGAAGCAGTTGGTACACTTGACAGTCTCTGTCGTGCAAGTATCATGCTGGTGTGAGCCGCCGCATCGACGGCAGGATATTTCGTTTCTGCAAACAGCACTCACGTGGCCAATCTTGTTGCATTTGTGGCATTGAACAGGCCTGGGAACATACAGACGGACAGGATGCCGCACATAGCCCACCTTGACGTGGGATGGGATAGAGTCGGTTTCAAAAACTACTTTAACACACCGTGATCGGCCAAAACGATGGATGTCGACAATCCTGGCCGTAGAATTGATGAGTGTCCGCAGGTCACTGTCAGTTATTTCAGGATCTACATCTGTAATAACTCCAGTGGAAGTCCGTTTTCCATGAGAGAGATAGGGGCGGACCGGCATACCACCTAACACTCCAATTTCTTTCAGCTTGTCCACCGACACCTGGGATTTCACATCTACGGTAAGGACATTCTTCCATGCGTTGATTCTGACCTCTTGGACTTGTCCCGGAATCACCTGGTCGAAAAATTGGGTCAACCGCTGTCTGTTAATGGTATTTAAATTAGCCGTCTCCGTTGTGGCTACGAAAGCCACAGAAAACCCGTCAGGTGCGTCAACATTCTCTGTAGGCAACTCCCTCTCTGCTGATGTCCGGCGCAACACGCCAGGTTTGTCAACAGTCTTTGTAGTCGACTCACCAGCTGTTGATGTTCGGCGCAACTTCCTTTTCAGGCGGCGCGATTCAACAGGCGTGAAGCTGCTACTGTCGGAATCCATCTCAGTCACCGTGGAGTCATCCGCCGAATCTGGAAGCTCCACGTCGGTGACGGCCGTAGCAAAGAAGGCAGGCACCAGCTGGCCGAGCAGCAGTTTGGTCGACTGCGTCGACGGGAAGCTGCACGGGACGTGTGCCCGCCATCCCGAAGGATGACGCGATAACTGTGTACACACAATATTAAAAAACTACAGAAAAGTGGAACAGCCGAAAACACAGACGTTCTCTATCGCCACTTCCAACACAAACTTTTAATGAAACCAGAAACGAAAATTAACCCATAAAAACAAACCCACAAAGATAACATGAAAACATGTAGCTAGAACGCTCATGATATGAGGCAAGTTCGGGCAGGCTGCGGGTGTGCGTATGCACTACAGTCTTGACGCGGCGAAGCGGAGACGAGACGACGAGATAAGCGTTGTGGGTCTCACCAAACGTCGTTGTGTCGGACCGTAGTACAGGCTGCCAGAGCGTGGCATCTCTGGCTCGGAGGGAGAAGACAGGCGGCTCGGCAGCACGGGAAGACGGCGGTGGCGTTCTGGCTGGGCAGCTGGTCGTGGCACTCGGGCTCGTAGCCCGACAGCTCCCGTTCTGCCCACGGGCGCAGACGCTCACCGGCCTCGGGCAGCAGCAGTTGACAATCGGGCAGGGTGGCGATGCCCGGGAAGGCAGGCGGCTTGGCAGCAGGGGTTGACGGCGGCGGCGTCCTGGCCGGGCAGCTGGTCGTGGAGCTCGGGCCCGTAGCCCGACAGCTCTCGTCCTGCCCACGGGCACAGTCGCTTGCCGGCCTCGGGCAGCTGTTTACGATCAGGAAGAGTGGCGACTCCCAGGAACGGGTTGGCAGGAGGCCCCGGCCGGGTGAAGTCCTGGTGGCTCGGGTCCGGAACCCGACGGCCGTCTTCAGCTCCCGATCCGGTGGCCGACCTTGTCCTGGTGTCGCTTCTGGAACTCCTCCCCCTACTGCCAGCGCGGCTCCTTTTTCTGATGCTCTGGTCGACTCGTCGATTTCTCATTGGCTGCTCGAGGCTCCGTGTTCTTTTGTGATTGGATTGGGTTTTTCTTTTGATTTGTTTTCTTGCGCCGCGTGTTCACGCGCCGGACGGTCTTCGGCGTCGTCGTTTTCGGCGCGGCGCGGTAGAGCGGCGCGCGCTCTCCTTGTCGTCTGCTTGTTTGAAATGCACCGCACCTTGTCGCACACCACAAATATCACCGTCGCGCACCACACATCACAGGGCCACGCCAACAACGAGCCGCTACCAAGACAAGTGCACTTCGTTCTCCTCTTCTTCCGTCCGTGCAGCAGCTTTAGCGTAACAATATGCTTACTCACCAATCACGAGCGCGAACGGCTAAGATATACGCTTACTGACCTGATGCCGTGCAACCAAAGCAGTTATAGCATCGCGACCGAGGGCCTCCACTGACAGCAGCCAGTAAGGAACAGGATGTGCCCTTCTATCGTTATTTAGAATTCTCGAGCGTTACTTGAATCAAATAAATAAAGGTTGCGTTCGAGAGAACGACGTTTAAAAAAATGTCACAGTTTCGCCCTAAGGGCGAAGCAATGAATGCGATAGCAACACAGCAATGTCATACGAAGTAAGGTGAGCGGCTTTGGTAGCAATATGAATTGTAGTAAACATGCGCTGATTAAGTAAGCAGGTGTGCTGCGGCGTAAGTAGACCGACTTGAAGAGAGACTCGATGACCACGAGAAGGCGTGTGTGAAACGGTGGTGTTGATGAGAAGCGCTCCCCGTGGGCAGCGCGTGCGAAGGGACACACCTGTAGTGCTGCACTGCCGATCCGGGCAGCATTGCATGTGTAGCGTGCGTTGTAAAATGTGGCCCGACTATTACTAACTGAATGAACAAGCGTGGTGTGAGAGCGCACAAACAAACATGAATGGATCACACTGAATGACTGCAGACAACGACTGTCAAAACGCTGGCAGCGAGCCCATACGCCGCAGCGGGCGAAGGTACGTGCGGTCTATCGCTTCAACGGAAACTGAGCGGCGAATGCACGGCGCATAAAGGTCAGAGCCGTGTGGAGTTAAGAGACGGTGCGGACGAGCGACGAGCGCGGTTGTTGGCAGCGTAGAAGTGCCCCCCCCCCCCCCCCGCGCGCTCCCTCCGGCGCTGGCTTCCCGCTTCCTTGCTAGCGCGTGGGTGATTGAGTGCGTTCACTCTCCGTGATAGCGCGCGTCCCCGCACGCTTCCGCTCGGGCATACGGCGCGCGGGTAAGATTTTATCTATAGGGAACCTCACGGCGACGGCGACGACGATGGCATAAATCCGGTAGAAGTGTCCATATAATTGCTATCGCAATAAAAACCTAGCGAGACTGTTGCCTGTGTTCGTGTACGTATGAACGATACCACATGAAAAAAAAAAGCGCGCACACAGTGCAGAAGCTGCATAATAACCTACAAGATTTTTCAAGGGCACTGTTAAAGAATGTGAGCGTGCACATGCAATCAGTTTCTATTGATAAGATTCAACAGAGAAGACTATAGGTCGACGCATCTCCGTCGTAGGTCCACGCGTAAGCATGTCGAGGAAAAGGCGCGTCGTTTGAGCGACCACCGGCTCATTCAACGCCTGCATCATCCTCACGTTATTTTAATAGCGTAGCAGTTTAAGCTCGAGGTTCCGCTACAAATCGTTCGCAGAAACTCCGCCGAGCTATGACGTCACTGCGTTGCCTAGCAACCACTTGGCACAGCTGCGCCTGGCTTCGCGGAGCTTCGCACGGGTGTCGTGACGTCAGCGCTCCCACTTCCGCATCGCTTCTCCTAGCCGCGCCGCGCTGCGCCTAGCTCTGACGTCACTATGCGTCGCCTAGCAACCACATGGCATGTTAGCGCCCGGCCGCGTCTCGCTGCCCCGCCGCTTCCCATACTACGGTGCCAAGCTTCCACAGCCGAGTAGGCGGAGAAAAAAAGCCATGACGTCACTGCGCGCTGCTTCGTTCGCAGCCTTCGTATAAAGCTCCGCGACACCGCGACGGCTGCACACCGCTTGCGCCGAATAGAAAAATCTTGGCATAACATAACATTACGTAGCAAAGCTTCGTTAAAATCTTAGCATAATATAGCAATACATAACAATACATAGCAAAAACTCGGTAAAATCTTCGCATAACATAGCAATAAAAGCAAAACTTGTTAAAATCTTGGCATAACGTAATAATACAAGGCAAAAACATAGCAAAACTTCGTAAACCTTGGTCGACGCCCCGCTACGCTGTTTCTTCAGCCTTGCACCACTAGTGCAAGCTGGCCAGATTTTTTTTCTGAAACTATCATAACAGTTAGTTTTCAAGCTCTCAATTTCCACCCTGTCTTTTAAAAAGAAAATTCGCTGTCTTTTCCCGCACCG
Organism: Dermacentor silvarum; assembly: GCF_013339745.2. NCBI lineage: Eukaryota > Metazoa > Arthropoda > Arachnida > Ixodida > Ixodidae > Dermacentor > Dermacentor silvarum. The sequence continues at coordinate 53,133,253 of NC_051162.1, forward strand.
CGCTGAGACTAATTAAATTCAAGTTCCCTTAATTCCGTCTCAGAGGTGGTATAGATGTGGAGTAAAGGGGTTATAACGTGTAGGAAACTGTGTTTTCTACACCACGCGTTTTTTTTTTTGGTAAGTAGGCAACGTCTGCGTATCACTCGTGATACAAATACCTGTATCCCCAACAGATATCAGCACCTGTAAACCACGATAACATCACCGCAGTGGTGGCCTTGTGACTCGAGGCACAAGGTGCCACTGGGTAGGTAGGCAGTGTGTTCCTAGCCAACCTGGCACGTGCCCTTGAGGATGTCTCTCGAAGGCAGACTCGTGGTCGCTGCCAATGGCTGGGTCCCTGACTATTGGTGGGGTTTCGTTGTGTTCAGCCATCTCGTTCGTACGGAGCCATCAGTCTGACCCTAGTTGGTCAGGCATAGAAGGTCCGTCGACGAATGGCTGAGGCCCGGTTAGTGGTCCGGTCGGCCCTTCGGGTCAATGGAGAGTGGCGAGCAGCGGAGGAGGATATGAAATCCCACTTTTTATTGTTATTACGCCTCTGTTACGGCTTTAAATTTATTGTTATCTGATTATTGTGGAGTCATGTTTCCTTTGCCAAATGGTAATATTTCTGCAATTTATTTTTCAAAGCATTCGTACGGAAAACATTTGGTGGCTGAGAGCACTCTGCCCAAATCAGCTAAGTGTACTTGTACCTACACCGACCCTCCCAGCGATCTCTAGCGAGCATGTTAACAAATATATATGTTTAAAATGTGAGTATGTAAAGTTGATGTAATTTTCTTCAAAATCTGTTAGTGCAACTCAGGATACTTACCGCTTTTATTTGATAGTTTCTTGTTTACATAATTGATAACCTTTTTGCCGAGTCAGGCGCAGTTTAGAGCCTAACTGACCCGAATCTTCTGTGAGTTGGGTAGCAGGGGTAGTGAATGGAACTGTGCCGCTCGTCGTCGAATGCAGCTGATAGCTTTCCGCGTAGCAAAAGGCAATCTATAATGTTTTTCGACGATAAGATGGTGAACAGATGGGTATGCACACAGAAGTGTATAACAAGTAGCTATATACATTTCAAGAAACTGCAGCCCTTGTGTCGTTATGCCACGTGTCTATTAAGCGGGATAGGCCACGCATGGGCACTTATCCAGTGGCGCAAGACGGGACTAGCCGGAATATTCAGAGAAAACAAGAAAACCCATGAATTCGTTGAGCATCACTCGCTATTTCATTATTAGGTCTGTGTGTCTTAGTGATACCTATGAACAGACATTAAACGAAGAGGTTTATGTAAGCACGGTGAATATTTAGACTAACAGCTTGCACGGAAAACTCTGACAAAAGAGAAGGGACAAACACGGCGCCGGCTTTCAGGCGGTTTGCTCTCTTGCTGTTACTTTTGAAGCTCTTTGCGGCTGCCGTATGTTATGACTGCACATGCCAGTGACAAACGTTAGCCATGCGAGATCTGGAGGTAGGTACACCGAGAACAAAATGTGGAAGATTATTTAGGCTGTAGTGATTGGAGAAACACAATTAACCATTTCTCCTGAAAAAAAAATAAATGATTATGTTTCCGGGACGTGGTTAAGTTTTATGGCGAATGTCGGTGAAAGCAGCGTCTGCCGCACGCGAGAATAGAACCCATTTTTCTTTGTAGCTCTTCTCTGAACTAAAACGCCACTGTTTTATAACTTATTTCATTTTGAATAAAAACTGATGTACCCACTGCAGTCATGGTTGCCACGAGGCAGCCGCGTGTATTGGACAAATAAATAAATGAATACATAAGTTAAATATTTATTTACTTTTGAAAGTTTCCCATGGTTGAACGCAGTTAAACCAAGTTTGTCGAGCGATAGCACGGCTTTGCTTGCTTGGAGAAAGGATACAGACGCTGCTCGGCGCGGCAGCAGCCGCGAGCGAATTGACCTTCATGCTGCTTCTAGTTTCAACGCGAACATCGAAAGCACAGCGCATAAGAAGCTACCAGCACTCGGCGCACTTTGTACACATCACAGACGCTTTGAAGATGATGCACGCGCGACCGCGCGCTTGGTCCACATCGCAGATAGCTTTCAACGTATGGGCGCCCGCCCGGTGTACGCAGCAGCCGCCGGTAGTGGCAGGCTGAGTCCCAGTTTGACACTGGCTGAGCTAGAAGGTCAGATGCACGGAACTAGCGTTTTCTGGGTTTGTACCTGGAGTAGTAGAGCTATCGCTCTAACAAATAAACACAGTGAGCATGCGCATTCAGCAACGCTGAAACAGTGGCGATGGATAAACACTGCCGATGCGTCAACAGCGATGTCGCCTACGTCCGAGAGATCAGCGAATTTTGAAGTTGGCCGGGGTCTGTGGCCACACGCAGGACCCCAGTCACCCACTACTTTTCACAGACAACATATATAAGTGTATGGGCTTGTACAGGCACGAACACGAACATATGCTTACTCACCAATCACGAGCGCGAACGGCGAAGATATAAGCTTACTGACCTGATGCCGTGCAACCAAAGCAGTTATAGCGTTGCGACCTAGGGCATCCACTGAAGGCACCCAGTCAGGAACAGGATGTGCCCTTCTATCGTTATTTCGAATTCCCGAGCGTTACTTGAAGCAAATAAAGGTTGCGTTCTAGAGAATAACGTTTTTAAAAACCTAGCGAGGCTGTTGCCTGTGTCCGTGTACGTATGAACGATACCACACGAAAAAAAAAACGTGCACACAGGGCAGAAGCTCCATAACAACCCTACAAGTTTTTTCAAGGGCACTGTTAAAGAATGTGAGCGTGCACATGCAATCAATTTCTATTGATAAGATTCAATGGAGAAGACTATCGAAGCGTTTGCAAATGAAAGTAGCCGTCGCGTAAGCATGTCGAGGAAAAGGCGCGTCGTTTGAGGACCACCGGCTCATTCAGCGTATGCACCATACTCGCGTTATTTTAACAGCGTAGCTGTTTAAGCTCGAGGTTCGGCTACAAATCGTTCGCAGAAACTCCGCCGAGCTATGACGTCACTGCGTTGCATAGCAACCACTTGGCACAGCTGCGCCTGGCTTCGCGGAGCTTGGCACGGGTCTCGTGACGTCAGCGCTCCGACTTCCGCATCGCTTCTCCTAGCCGCGCCGCGCCGCGCTGCGCCTAGCTCTGACGTCACTATGCGTCGCCTAGCAACCACCTGGCATGTTTGCGCCCGGCCGCGCCTCGCTGGACCGCCGCCTCCCGTACATCGCCAAGCTTCCACAGCCGTGTAGGCGGAGAAAAAAAGCCATGACGTCACTGCACGCCGCTTCGTTTGCAGCCTTCGTATAAAGCTCCGCGACGCCGCGACGGCGGCACATTGCTTGCGCCACCTAGAAAAACCTTCGCATAACATAGCAATAAAGGCAAAACTTGGTAAAATCTCGGCACAATGTAGTAACACAGGGCAAAAACTTGGCAAAACTTCGTAACCTTGGTCGACCCCCAGCTACGCTGTTTCTTCAGCCTTGCACGACTAGTGCAAGCTGGCCTGATTTTTTTCTGAAACTCCCATCACAGTTAGTTTTGAAACTCCCAATTTCCGCCCTGTCTTTTAAAAAGGAAAATTCACTGCCTTTTCCCGCACCGCGCTGAGACTAATTAAATTGAAATTGCCTTAATTCCGTCTGAGATGTGGTATAGATGTGGAGTAAAAGGGTTAACGTGTAGAAAACTCTGTTTTCTATACCACGCGTTCTTTCTTTTTTAAGTATGCAACGTTTTGCGACACGATAACGAGATTGCTGCAACTTGTCTTAGCTAAAATTTGTTTTGTGAAAAAAACGTGTTTGAAAAGTAGTCGCACTTACGCGATCTGGATAGATTTTTATGCACAATATAAAAATTTAGGCGATAATGAAAAATATTCGGGACCCATTTTGCGACTGTACTCATCTAAACATACCAAGCTGGGTCATCAACTGCGGTGACATCATCGGGTTTTCCCACTAGGCTGGGGCATCGTTCATGTACACAGGGTGCATTTTAGATAGTAGATGTAATTAGAGATCAATGCCAGAAATAGGTTCCCGCGATTAGTCTTTAAAAACTTGCTGTGCGTGCTCTCGCGTGCTTGCTACCTCAACGCACCGTAGTAGAAATATTGATGCATGAACGCTGAAATCTCAAACTCAACTCAGTTAATCGGCAAATGTTTTCATAAAAAGGCTATTAGAAGCACAGCACTAGTGCCGTCGCTAGTTTTTACTGTCTGCTTCTTTTTTTCGAATAATGCATCTTCGTCGTATTGCCGCTAAACTTCCTTACATACATGATCTCGTCAATTCTTTACCGATAAATTGACTATAGTGTCACGTGGTAGTGACGGTCAAGAACACAGTATCAAAAGTGTGAATGACGAAACTAACTCTTTATTGGGCGAACCTGTGTCCAGAAAAACAGGCTACCCTCAAAGCACAACGATAGCGACGAACACAGCCGGCGATGGTCGAAATCTAATCAGCTGGTCAAGCTCGTCGGCTTTTATACATGAGTCGTCGAAGCTTCCAGAATAATCGCTGATGCAGGCATGCTTCCCAGAAAGTGCTATACTCGCGGACAACTTTCTGTGGTAATGAAGGGAAAGCTACGGAGGCAAAGCGCGCACAAGCTAGAACGCTTCTGAAAAGAGTCCCTCGTTTTAGACCACGTTGGTTTAGGCTGGGGAAGAGAAAACATAAACAGCCTATTAGCAGCAGTTAAATAAGACAGAACACACTACTGCGCGTAAAAGTTTACTTATTTTGTGGCTTTTCCCTTCCGCGTCTGGGCAAACGCGAAACCGTCGCACGTGAAAGCTGCGTCGATTCAGCGTCCATTCCGAGCAACCAAAAGCACTGTCAAACGCTACCGGACTACTTGGCGCGATAACACATGTGCAGTATCCACGCGCCCGTAGCTTTCCCTTCATTGCCATAGAAAGTTGTCCGCGAGTATACACAATTCGCGTCGCGCATAAATGCAATCAGATTACACAAGGTTCCGTGAGAACAGACAGCGGATAGAACCATCGATAACAATCGAGAAAGTTCCGATACACGCAGGCGCGCCTGCGCCGTGCGATAACGTTTTTTAGACGGTCAAACGTAAAGCCCCTCTATATAAAAAGTAGCGACACTCTCCTCCACCGCCTTCCCTCCTCCTCGTTTCTCCTTTCTTTCGCGCTCCTTTCTCGACCGTTGCGCCGCCTACTCCGCTTGAAACACGTGCACTTGTTTATCTTTCGCCGCTGATCATATTCGACGATCGCCGACTGTGTTCGCCGCTATCGCCGTGCTCCTCGCCAGTCGGTAGACGCTTCTCGGGCGAAAATGGCGATGGAGCGTGATCGTAAACAAACGCAGCCAGCGCCCGGGGGCTCGACGGTCCACGTGATGCCACTAGGCCATACCCGACGTCCGGCCGTCGACCTCGGACAGGGGGTGTGCGAGGGAGGCGGCGGCATTCTTCTCAAAGCATGACGCTACTTTTATATATAGGGGCTTTAGGTCAAACGCGGTCAGCTGATAAAGATAAACAAAGCACACGTGTCAATAGGGTCTAACAGAACTCGTAGTGTATATGACGTCACGGCGAGCCGAGCTGTGCGGGACCTATAAGGCACCGTATGCAACTCAACTTTAGATTTCGCGCTTTTCTGGCTCTTTACGAAGACTGCTCCCCGCCAGTAAGAGTAATTTTTTTTAAGCTAAGCTTTCTTTGGCCTCATCCTTTCGACTATAATGCTGCTGCTGCTGCTGCTGCTCTGCTGCTGCTGCTGGCTGCTGCTGCCTGCTGCTGCTGCTGCGCTGCTGCTGCTGTGCTGCCTGCTGCTGCTGCTGCTGCTGCTGCTGCTGCTGCTGCTGCTGCTGCTGCTGCTGCTGCTGCTGCTGCTGCTGCTGCTGCTGCTGCTGCTGCTGCTGCTGCTGCTGCTGCTGCTGCTGCTGCTGCTGCTGCTGCTGCTGCTGCTGCTGCTGCTGCTGCTGCTGCTGCTGCTGCTGCTGCTGCTGCTGCTGCTGCTGCTGCTGCTGCTGCTGCTGCTGCTGCTGCTGCTGCTGCTGCTGCTGCTGCTGCTGCTGCTGCTGCTGCTGCTGCTGCTGCTGCTGCTGCTGCTGCTGCTGCTGCTGCTGCTGCTGCTGCTGCTGCTGCTGCTGCTGCTGCTGCTGCTGCTGCTGCTGCTGCTGCTGCTGCTGCTGCTGCTGCTGCTGCTGCTGCTGCTGCTGCTGCTGCTGCTGCTGCTGCTGCTGCTGCTGCTGCTGCTGCTGCTGCTGCTGCTGCTGCTGCTGCTGCTGCTGCTGCTGCTGCTGCTGCTGCTGCTGCTGCTGCTGCTGCTGCTGCTGCTGCTGCTGCTGCTGCTGCTGCTGCTGCTGCTGCTGCTGCTGCTGCTGCTGCTGCTGCTGCTGCTGCTGCTGCTGCTGCTGCTGCTGCTGCTGCTGCTGCTGCTGCTGCTGCTGCTGCTGCTGCTGCTGCTGCTGCTGCTGCTGCTGCTGCTGCTGCTGCTGCTGCTGCTGCTGCTGCTGCTGCTGCTGCTGCTGCTGCTGCTGCTGCTGCTGCTGCTGCTGCTGCTGCTGCTGCTGCTGCTGCTGCTGCTGCTGCTGCTGCTGCTGCTGCTGCTGCTGCTGCTGCTGCTGCTGCTGCTGCTGCTGCTGCTGCTGCTGCTGCTGCTGCTGCTGCTGCTGCTGCTGCTGCTGCTGCTGCTGCTGCTGCTGCTGCTGCTGCTGCTGCTGCTGCTGCTGCTGCTGCTGCTGCTGCTGTGCTGCTGCTGTTGTTGCTTGTTGTGCTGTTGTCTGGCACGACGCGCATCTGTTTGTTCACGACGCGCATCTACATGGCAGGAGCGTTGCAGAGAGGAAAAACGACGGGAGAGACTCGTTTGGACTTTTCCATCACGCCGCCACATTGCCCTCTCGACAGCTGTCCGTGAGACTTCTGCAAAGGCATTGCAGAAGCTGCGCAACTGTCCAGAGGGGACGCAGACAGAACGGCAGAGGAGGTGAAGAGATGAGGCGGGCAGAACCAACGCCGTCATGAAACCAGTGAATAACAGCTTTGCCACTTTTCAGTCGTGGTAGTTCGGATGCACGGGAGGAGCGCGGGAGAGGGAAAACGCGACGAAACAAGGACACGCTGCTACGAGACACGGCAGCAGTTGTTGACAAACAGGATAAACTCAAGGTACGGTACGGTACATTTCTGCATTCCTGGAAAATAAAACCTTGCATATTTCGAGAGCGGGCGACTGATGCTGGGTGTGAAGGCGCGAAGCCACATGAAAGCACCGCAGCGTCTAGAGACACTGCGGAAGCGGCCGCCCATAAAATGAACACTTCTGTTGCCACTCTGGCAGCTTTGTGGCTGTGGTGTTGCTGAAGGTGGCGGGTTCACTCGCGGCCACGGTAGCCGCATTTCGACAGGAGCGAAATGAAAAACGCCTGTGTGCTTAATTTTAGATGTAATTAAATAATCTGAGGTGGTGAAATCCAATCCGGAGTCCCTCACTACCACCTACCTCACGATCAGATTGTGGTTTAGTACGCGAAGCCCATACTTTAAAAAGTTTACTACCAATACAGGATTAGGGACATTTCGTACAGTTCCTTTTTTCGCCACCAGTGGCGTATCGACCTTAAAGAATTCAAAATTCCGCATGACGTATGCTATGACGCACAACTAAAGAAGCGCAATAAAAAAACCACCACTGAAGCTGTGGCTTCACCGCGGTGCTTGGAAACGAGCGGCGTTGTGTATCAGCGTTATCTCGAAGACGGTAGCTACTTGCTCTACTGACAATGAATCGACGGTTTTGCTAACACTTCGCCAGAAAGCTCGTC
>NC_051162.1:53141187-53268936 GCF_013339745.2 Dermacentor silvarum
TAGCATTAAGGTGAATGTATTTATGTTTAAAGAGGTAAAAACTATTCACTATTTTGCGGTCGCTAAGTGCATTTACTGTACTGGTAACATGTTACAAAAATTCATTTGTGGCAGACATTTCCGCATCTAATTATGAGTATGTGTAATGGCTGTCTCGATATATCGTTCTTGTTGCCAAAGCACAAAAAGTTCGCAGTTTCAAGTGTCATGCACCTAATTCTTTTCGTACTAAGCTTCTCAATGAAAAAAAAATGCTCCTTGTATACATAATAATAAATTTTTATTATTGTTAAAGAATACATAAGTTCCTCGAACTAGCAGAAATGACAGCACTTGCTTTATGGTTAAACCTTTCCATCGCAATGAGCTTGCAGGTGCGTCACATTTTACGTTTTTCATATCTTTGAAATGCGTTCTATTTCTAACATGTACATAATTGTGTTGGAATTATATCTTACATTATTCTGTGTAGACTGTTGTTTGTCTATTTTAATCAGCGCAAAACGAGACAAAGAACGGCAAAGAAAGTGAGATGAAGACAATGTTTGTCTTCGTCTCACCTTTTTCGCCGCCCTTTGTCTAGCCTGTTCTCATACCTTACTGTATTATGTAAGCCTTAATGCTTACACTTCCACTACGCATTGTGTTTCTTTGATTTCCGCCACACGTTTATTCTTGCTTGTGAGTTTTTTTTCTTTATTCTAAAGCATGTGCTTATTATGAATCCTCGTAAGTTTTGACAGGTCCAGAAAATAAAATAAGTATGATAATTTGTTAGACTCTGTTTGACATGCTGAAAGGAGTTTCTAGTTTTGTTTTTTGTCTTCACTCTGTTCCAACTTCAGTCATGATATCTAGATCTTCAAAATTTTCTCTTTATCAGCGTGTATATTTGTTACTTTGAACAGTATTCATGTGTGCTTTGTGGACTTTATAATAAATGATAAGGTAGCAGTAAAATATTTGTACTTTGAAGCTGGTGTGAGGGCACTGTTTTGGTTTATTTGCAGCAGAGCGGCGACAGTGAAATGCGTTGAAGCACCCGACCGGTTGTTATAACAGGTTGGGTGCTTGATGCATTCAACTATCGCTGCTTCAAGGTGTGTGTGTGTGTGTGTGTGTGTGTGTGTGTTGTGTGTGTGTGTGTGTGTGTGTGTGTGTGTGTGTGTGTGTGTGTGTGTGTGTGTGTGTGTGTGTGTGTGTGTGTGTGTGTGTGTGTGTGTGTGTGTGTGTGTGTGGTGTGTGTGTGTGTGTGTGTGTGTGTGTGTGTGTGTGTGTGTGTGTGTGTGTGTGTGTGTGTGTGTGTGTGTGTGTGTGTGTGTGTGTGTGTGTGGTGTGTGTGTGTGTGTGTGTGTGTGTGTGTGTGTGTGTGTGTGTGGTGTGTGTGTGTGTGTGTGTGTGTGTGTGTGTGTGTGTGTGTGTGTGTGTGTGTGTGTGTGTGTGTGTGTGTGTGTGTGTGTGTGTGTGTGTGTTGTGGTGTGTGTGTGTGTGTGTGTGTGTGTGTGTGTGTGTGTGTGGTGTGTGTGGTGTGTGTGTGTGTGTGTGTGTGTGTGTGTGTGTGTGTGTGTGTGGTGTGTGTGTGTGGTGTGTGTGTGTGGTGTGTGTGTGTGTGTGTGTGTGTGTGTGTGTGTGGTGTGTGTGTGTGTGTGTGGTGTGTGTGTGTGTGTGTGTGTGGGTGTGTGTGTTGTGTGTGTGCAGACACACATATATATACACGACACACATACCGTCCGAAACACCTCCATCACAGGATTCAATTCGGACGTCCATCGGATGTCCGTTTATATCGGAAACGGATATCCATAGGACGTCCAGCGGATATCTGGGGTTGCTTGGAGAGCTAGCTTGTTTCTGGCTCTCGGAAAGGTGGGTATGACAAATGGTCGTAAATACGGGCGCTCCTTGTGTTGCATGAGCGCGTGAAACTCGCACATATTCGCATCCCACAGACTTAAGTCTCTGCTGCAGTTCTTGCAGTTCGCGACAGAAGAAATATCCCCTCTGCTCTTCTACATTTTAAATAAATAATGCTGAGCGATTCCCGGTCTCTCGGCGGAATGGTGCTGTTGCGTCAGGTGGCCGCTGATGCATACGGCGGTGGTGTATAGGAGGGTGGGAGAGGAAAAGGTGACCTAAGAATGCAAGGAAACACTACTGCTAGACACGGCAGCAGTGGCGGAGGAACGCGATATATTTAAATTCAAGTTACGCTACGGTGCGTTCCTACTATTTCTATACTAAGCTATACTAAGTAACGTTAGTAGTTTTATCAGCTGCATAAAATGCTGTAACCATTCGCTTACTAACTAAATTAACAAGCATGGTGTAACGCGCCGCACAGGCCACCACGAACACATCCCGCTCGATGACCGCGGACACTTGTTGTCAGAACACTGACGCGACGAAGAGTGGCATCAGCGACGAGCGAGTTCCCGTTCGTGTTGCCTCTCTCTTCAACGCGAACTAGACGTGCGAGAACAAGGCCCACACGAGGCCATCAGATATTTCCGGTCGGCTAGCCTTCAAACCCAGCGCACATTGGCTCCAAGATAGGACGCGTGCGCTCACGGTCAGCCGCCGCAGCTTAAGTAGTAAAGGAGATGCACGCTAACCTGCCTCCTTCCTCGAGTGAAAGAAACGCAGTATCAATTTGTCAAGCGGATAACTGACTTGGAGCGAGAAACCGCAAAGTCCTATTAAAGCACTCTAGATTACGCTACGGAAGCGGCCACCCGTGAAATCAACACTTCTGTACTCACCGTGGTAGTTTTGTGGCGATGGTGTTGCTCGAGATCGCGGGTTCAATCGCGACCATGGCCGCCGCATTTCTACGGGGGAGAAATGCAAAAAGAAAAAAAAAAGATGCTCTTGTACTCAGATTTAGGTGCACGTTATAAAGAATCCCAGGTTGTCAAAATTAAAACGGAGTCGTCCACTGCTGCGTGCCTCATAATCAGATTGTGGACTTTGCACGTAACGTTAACGTTAGCATTTTTCCACCATGCGTTTCGCCGGGCGAGGCAATGGCTGCGCTAGCCTTCTCGCTGGTTATAAACAACGACGCACAAAAATGCCTCGCTCTGTGTTTTGTGTACTACGTAGACAAACACAAGTGGTGCACGCAATTAACGTTTAACACAATCTCACCACTATTGCACTAAACGCTGGTGAGCTTAAACATTGCTGTAAGCATCACCGTCAATTAGCGTCAATCAACGCAACCAGTACAGAAAGCTTCGCTAACATCGATTCCCACAGTGCGTGGGATCCGTATAATTTTTTTTACACTCTTCACTCTTATCATCCCCCCAATATTCTAGGAAGATCTCTTTCAATATGATATTGCCCTCATCTTTCGTTTTTCAAATTAAAATTTTGTTTAAACAAAGAGTAGGCACGATACAAATGCCGTTCAACAATATTCGTCAACATTTTATGACTTTAGATGAGGCCCTAATACTTATTTAAAAGGTACGACAAATTTGTCATCTATTTCGAGTCAGTATAGCATGCAATACGCGAACGCTTCGCCAAAGTAGACTGAACTTCAGGTACAAAACGAATACCAATCGGCACGGTATATGGCCCGAGATGCAACACGCACACGCGCACACGCGCACACGCACGCACGCAATCCACACACAGTGCCGGTCGATTATCTACCCACGAGCTTATTATTAGCCCACGCGCTTATTACACTCTTTGCTGGGATATCGGTTTGAAATTCAGAGACGTGAAATACCGCTCGCAAAAGAAAACTCCCAGACGCCTTTTGAAATCGGCCGACAGAATTGAAATATACTATACAGTCGAAAGTACTTCGTGATTTTGGCCCCACAACGGCCCTTAATAAGTTTATCGAGTGTTCCTTACATACTTTTGCCTGCGTTAACGTGGAGCTCAGAACGTTTGATTCGAAGTCAAATTCTTATTCATCCGTCGTGCACAGTGATATAAGGACCGAGCTTACGGCAGTGTGTCGTGCGTTTCTGGTGGCGGTCCCACTCCGGCGGCACGAGCCCCCCGTTTTCAGCACTTTTGGAGCAACCGTGGCGGCTCTTCTACTTAAGGTATGAAGTTGTCGTATAAACCATAACATGCTTAATTCTTGTAGATTCCAACTATATATAATATAAAGAAATTGATTGGTGTGATTTAGAAATAAATGTTCAAGAACAAGCATGAGATACATGGTTTTTGCGAACTCTGTCTCAGTTGTGACCATATTTAGAAGAAACTACCGCACATACTGCATTGCAGCTTTCTCTGTAGCTTTAGGACATATTTATCTAGTTCCTAGACGTAGAAAATAATTTTTACTTTTTGGATAATTTGCTTTTGAAAATTGCCAAATATTGCAATCTTCTGTTGTAAACAGCCCGGCAACTACATGCTCAAGGAAGATACATTTTGGATAAAGTAGAGTTCAGAGAATTTACATTTGGGACGCAAAATTTCATTCATGTAACTTTATTAGTTTTCCTAATAATGCAGCCGAAAGTAAGCAATATTTAGATTTGTGGTTTCATTTTTGCCCATTTTTTGCGGGAAGGTAATAAAGCTACGAAGCTCCGCTTTCAAACTAATAAAGTTACATGAATGAAATTTTGTGTCCTAAATGGAAATTCCTTGAACTCTACTTTATCCAAAATTTAGCTTCCTTGAGCATGTAGTTGCCGGGCTGTTTACAACAGAAGATTGCAATATGTGGCAATTTTCAAAAGCAAATTATCCAAAAAGTAAAAATTCAAAATTAGTTTGCTACGTCTAGGAACTAGATAAATATGTCCTAAAGCTACAGAGCAGACCGCAATGCAGTAAGTGCGGTAGTTTCTTCTAAATATGGTCACAACTGAGATACAGTTCCGAAAAACCATCTATCTCATGCTTGTTCTTGAACATTTATTTCTCAATCACACCAATCAATTTCTTTATATTATACATAGTTGGAATCTACAAGAATTAAGCATTTTATGGTTTATACTACAACTTCATATCTTAAGTAGAAGAGCCGCCACGGTTGGTCCAAAAGTACTGAAAACGGGGGGCTCGTGCCGCCGGAGTGGGACCGCCACCTTAACGTTCACTCACCTGGAGGCAGCGACTTCGTCCACCAACTTCATCGCAGTGCGGCGTCGCTGGAGGCAAAGTGCAGCTGCTGTGAGCCGAATATTCACCCGTAAATGGCCAGTCAGTGGCCAGAAATCCGCCCTCAATTTGTGAAGCCCTGCAGCAACCAGAAAGCTCACTTTGGTTATTATAAGTAGTGCTACTTATTTGCACATTTTACCACCTTACGAAGCGCGAATAAGTTAACGAAACATTTAGCGCCGTAACACAACAATGATAGGTGAGCTATAGTTGGCACTTATTTACCAGCAAGCAGCGCTTAACTCAGAAATGACAGAGACGGAAAATTCACATGCCACTGTCGGTGAACTGAAAGGTTTACATATGGAGATAAGTAAATTTTTATCGGTTAAGTAGACTAAGGACTTATTAGGAACTGTAGAATAGGCAAATATAACAATGAAAGCCTTTTGTATGATGTGAACTATATACACGGTTTCTCAGCTAGGTTAACCAAGCCGTTATAAAAAACTGGTGCAATATACGATAAAGATACCTATGTTGTTCGGTCATCATTTCTCTTCAGTGCGAAGATAAACCTTGTGCATGGGTTTATTATCTGGCTAATTGAATATTGAAACAGTTTTAATCTTAGATATAACTGTGCGTGATCAATCGATGGGAATGTTTTATTGCATCCTAAATCATCCCATTCAGTCGTTTTCAGCGCGCTTTGTATTGCATAATTATTTTTTCCGCACTTTACACACACAATGCGCGAAATGCAATTGCCGCTTAATTACGTGACCATGAGTTGCGACACCAGTGGTCCCAAAAGTGATTTGAGAAAACTATCTGCGCTCATTGAGTGACTCAGCAACTGCCGAACCATTGCTTATAGCTATGATTGCCACGTGGAACGCACACTTCGTTGGTTTTAGAGCGCTGCTCTTAAGCGTCAGTTACTGCGTTGAGCGTCGGCTGCGTAACCGAGCGAACGAGCAGAGCGAAGGATGAAAAACCGAACACGGAGGCAGCGGGAGGGGAAAGAAGTAACCTTTCGCCCCCCCCCCCCCCCCCCCCCCCCCCCCCCGCGCGAGACCGTTGGCAACACGAAGAGGAAAGCGGAGGAGGAAGCCACAATGAAAACATAAGGCACTATAGGCGGAGGAGGAGTGGAGGAGCGACGGCATGCGCATGCGCTAAGTTGTCGGCGGCCATGACATCCACAGTCGCGTGGGCAATCTCATCTGCCGATCCGAGGGGGGGGGGGGGGCAGGATGGCGTGAAGTGGCTACCCTCGTCCGCGGGGTCAGATGCTGAGGTCAGTCCGCGGTATCAGCGTGTGTGACGGGGATCACAGCTCCTGCAAGAGGCGATGGCGAGAGGCTCCGAGTAAGGCTTGATGTGAAGCTCCCTTGGGTGTTGTCGCTGCTGACACTGGTGATACGATTTCCCCGCGACGAAAAGTGTGAGAAAAAAAGCGTAGCGCCGCGCAAGACGGGCTGTGGGGCGACGATGGTTACGATATGGTGCCAGAGTAGCGCGCGTCGTCTGTATGGAAACAAAGCGCTGCATGAGCGGAGGACTGTCTGCGGCGGCTGCTCCGTCGACCACGCGTTCCCTCTCGCGATCTCCTGATTAGCGAGGCAGTCGCGCCTCACTTCGCTCCGTTTACCATGTGCTGCACGAGACAGATTGTCCGCGCCAGCTAGGCTACTCGCCGCGTTGTCTTCCTAATTAAAAAAACGGGTATTTATGTAATCATAGTACAAAATATTGACACGCGAAATGAAAACACGTGTAGAGCTGCGCTCGAATTTAGCATTAGGGAGTATCGTAATCATCGGTGAAATTTTTGTGGACGTCAAATGAAATCAACTGCTGTTATCTGTCGCGCCTCACTTATGTATGGTTACTGGCACATACTCTTCTGCCATGTGGTAAACTGGAAAACACACTTGAGGGAAGAGCAGGAGGATGCTGCTAGCTACAGGCGAGCGATAACTGTTTCGAACCTTGGCCAACGTCTTCTCATGAGTACTTGTCGAATGTAGATAACAACAAGGACGATGACAACTGTTTTGATGCATAAAGCAGAAATAGCAAGCAAGATCGCTTCAGCGCAAGGCTTAGGTGGACGCAGTTAACGCCGAATAGGTATGCGATGATTTGTGTTAATAGGCAACTACGCACCCTGGTTCTCGTAAGCGTCGCTCCTCTTCGTCTGATTGGCAAGTTGAATAGACTGGCAGGTTGAATAGACTACGGCCTTCCAAATGGAAGCTGACTAGGGAGCTGGGACACAGGCAGTGGCGGCCATGCTGCTTCTTCTTCTTCTTCTACTTATCCACTCCCGCCCACTTCTTCGCTTGTCGGTGCATGTCATGGTCTGGAATAATAATGTTAAAAAATATTAACACAACGCGGCAACCTTATCCCGTTGTGTAAAGAGACACTAAACAGATAAATGAGTTCATCTGTATTAATAAATTACCCTTGAACAATAATAATTAAAAAGCGAGAAAAAGTTATGCGGATCCCACGCACTGTGAGAATCGATGTAAGCGAAGCTTTCAGTGCTGTTTGCGTTGATTGACGATAGTGGGCGGTGATGTTTACGGCGAATGTTTAAGTTCATCAGCGTTTGATGCAATACTTGAAAGTTGATCTGACGTAGAAGGTCCCTTACGTGCACCGCTTGCGTTTATCTACTTGTAACACACAACACACAGCGAGACGTGTTTTACTTGAGGCGTTGTTGTGCGCCATTGATCATGCCCTGCCAAAATGTTAGCGCTGTCATTGCCCCACAAGGCCGATCGCGTCGTGGCAGAAGTGGTAAACTTTATTTAAAGTATGGGGCTTCGCGTACTAAACCCACAATCTGATCGTGAGGTAGGTGGTAGTGAGGGACTCCGGATTGGATTTCACCACCTCAGATTATTTAACTTACATCTAAAATAAAGCACACAGGCGTTTTTCATTTCGCTCCTGTCGAAATGCGGCTACCGTGGCCGCGAGTGAACCCGCCACCTTCAGCAACACCACAGCCACAAAGCTGCCAGAGTGGCAACAGAAGTGTTCATTTTATGGGCGGCCGCTTCCGCAGTGTCATCTAGACGCTGCGGTGCTTTCATGTGGCTTCGCGCCTTCACACCCAGCATCAGTCGCCCGCTCTCGAAATATGCAAGGTGTTTATTTTCCAGGAATGCAGAAATGTACCGTACCGTACCTTGAGTTTATCCTGTTTGTCAACAACTGCTGCCGTGTCTCGTAGCAGCGTGTCCTTGTTTCGTCGCGTTTTCCCTCTCCCGCGCTCCTCCCGTGCATCCGAACTACCACGACTGAAAAGTGGCAAAGCTGTTATTCACTGGTTTCATGACGGCGTTGGTTCTGCCCGCCTCATCTCTTCACCTCCTCTGCCGTTCTGTCTGCGTCCCCTCTGGACAGTTGCGCAGCTTCTGCAATGCCTTTGCAGAAGTCTCACGGACAGCTGTCGAGAGGGCAATGTGGCGGCGTGATGGAAAAGTCCAAACGAGTCTCTCCCGTCGTTTTTCCTCTCTGCAACGCTCCTGCCATGTAGATGCGCGTCGTGAACAAACAGATGCGCGTCGTGCCAGACAACAACAACAACAACAACAACAACAACAACAACAACAACAAACAACAACAACAACAACAACAACAGCAGCAGCAGCAGCAGCAGCAGCAGCAGCAGCAGCAGCAGCAGCAGCAGCAGCAGCAGCAGCAGCAGCAGCAGCAGCAGCAGCAGCAGCAGCAGCAGCAGCAGCAGCAGCAGCAGCAGCAGCAGCAGCAGCAGCAGCAGCAGCAGCAGCAGCAGCAGCAGCAGCAGCAGCAGCAGCAGCAGCAGCAGCAGCAGCAGCAGCAGCAGCAGCAGCAGCAGCAGCAGCAGCAGCAGCAGCAGCAGCAGCAGCAGCAGCAGCAGCAGCAGCAGCAGCAGCAGCAGCAGCAGCAGCAGCAGCAGCAGCAGCAGCAGCAGCAGCAGCAGCAGCAGCAGCAGCAGCAGCAGCAGCAGCAGCAGCAGCAGCAGCAGCAGCAGCAGCAGCAGCAGCAGCAGCAGCAGCAGCAGCAGCAGCAGCAGCAGCAGCAGCAGCAGCAGCAGCAGCAGCAGCAGCAGCAGCAGCAGCAGCAGCAGCAGCAGCAGCAGCAGCAGCAGCAGCAGCAGCAGCAGCAGCAGCAGCAGCAGCAGCAGCAGCAGCAGCAGCAGCAGCAGCAGCAGCAGCAGCAGCAGCAGCAGCAGCAGCAGCAGCAGCAGCAGCAGCAGCAGCAGCAGCAGCAGCAGCAGCAGCAGCAGCAGCAGCAGCAGCAGCAGCAGCAGCAGCAGCAGCAGCAGCAGCAGCAGCAGCAGCAGCAGCAGCAGCAGCAGCAGCAGCAGCAGCAGCAGTCGAATAGTCGAAGGATAAGGAATAGTCGAAGGAACAGTCGAAGGAATAGTCGAAGGATAAGGCCAAAGAAAGCTTAGCTTAAAGAAAATCTTACTGTGGGAGCAGTCTTCGTAAAGCCAGAAAAAGCGCGAAATCGAAAGTTGAGTTGCAACGGTGCCTTAAAGGTCCCGCACTAGCTCGCCGTGACGTCATATACCTACGAGTTCTGTTAGACCCTATTGACACGTGTGCTTGTTTATCTTTATCAGCTGACCGCGTTTGACCTAAAGCCCCTATATATAAAAAGTAGCGTCACGCTTTGAAGAATGCCGCCGCCTCCTCGCACACCCTGTCCGAGGTCGACGCCGCGTCGGTATTGGCCTAGTGGCATCACGTGGACCGTCGAGCCCCCGGGCGCTGGCTGCGTTTGTTTACGATCACGCTCCATCGCCATTTTCGCCCGAGAAGCGTCTACCGACTGGCGAGGAGCACGGCGATAGCGGCGAACACAGTCGGCGATCGTCGAATATGATCAGCGGCGAAAGATAAACAAGTGCACGTGTTTCAAGCGGAGTAGGCGGCGCAACGGTCGAGAAAGGAGCGCGAAAGAAAGGAGAAACGAGGAGGAGGGAAGGCGGTGGAGGAGAGTGTCGCTACTTTTTATATAGAGGGGTTTTACGTTTGACCGTCTAAAAAACGTTATCGCACGGCGCAGGCGCGCCTGCGTGTATCGGAACTTTCTCGATTGTTATCGATGGTTCTATCCGCTGTCTGTTCTCACGGAACCTTGTGTAATCTGATTGCATTTATGCGCGACGCGAATTGTGTATACTCGCGGACAACTTTCTATGGCAATGAAGGGAAAGCTACGGGCGCGTGGATACTGCACATGTGTTATCGCGCCAAGTAGTCCGGTAGCGTTTGACAGTGCTTTTGGTTGCTCGGAATGGACGCTGAATCGACGCAGCTTTCACGTGCGACGGTTTCGCGTTTGCCCAGACGCGGAAGGGAAAAGCCACAAAATAAGTAAACTTTTACGCGCAGTAGTGTGTTCTGTCTTATTTAACTGCTGCTAATAGGCTGTTTATGTTTTCTCTTCCCCAGCCTAAACCAACGTGGTCTAAAACGAGGGACTCTTTTCAGAAGCGTTCTAGCTTGTGCGCGCTTTGCCTCCGTAGCTTTCCCTTCATTACCACAGAAAGTTGTCCGCGAGTATAGCACTTTCTGGGAAGCATGCCTGCATCAGCGATTATTCTGGAAGCTTCGACGACTCATGTATAAAAGCCGACGAGCTTGACCAGCTGATTAGATTTCGACCATCGCCGGCTGTGTTCGTCGCTATCGTTGTGCTTTGAGGGTAGCCTGTTTTTCTGGACACAGGTTCGCCCAATAAAGAGTTAGTTTCGTCATTCACACTTTTGATACTGTGTTCTTGACCGTCACTACCACGTGACACTATAGTCAATTTATCGGTAAAGAATTGACGAGATCATGTATGTAAGGAAGTTTAGTGGCAATACGACGAAGATGCATTATTCGAAAAAAAGAAGCAGACAGTAAAAACTAGCGACGGCACTAGTGCTGTGCTTCTAATAGCCTTTTTATGAAAACATTTGCCGATTAACTGAGTTGAGTTTGAGATTTCAGCGTTCATGCATCAATATTTCTACTACGGTGCGTTGAGGTAGCAAGCACGCCAGAGCACGCACAGCAAGTTTTTAAAGACTAATCGCGGGAACCTATTTCTGGCATTGATCTCTAATTACATCTACTATCTAAAATGCACCCTGTGTACATGAACGATGCCTCAGCCTAGTGGGAAAACCCGATGACGTCACCGCAGTTGATGACCCAGCTTGGTATGTTTAGATGAGTACAGTCGCAAAATGGGTCCCGAATATTTTTCATTATCGCCTAAATTTTTATATTGTGCATAAAAATCTATCCAGATCGCGTAAGTGCGACTACTTTTCAAACACGTTTTTTTTTTCACAAAACAAATTTTAGCTAAGACAAGTTGCAGCAATCTCGTTATCGTGTCGCAAAACGTTGCATACTTAAAAAAGAAAGAACGCGTGGTATAGAAAACAGAGTTTTCTACACGTTAACCCTTTTACTCCACATCTATACCACATCTCAGACGGAATTAAGGCAATTTCAATTTAATTAGTCTCAGCGCGGTGCGGAAAAAAGGCAGTGAATTTTCCTTTTTAAAAGACAGGGCGGAAATTGGGAGTTTCAAAACTAACTGTGATGGGAGTTTCAGAAAAAAATCAGGCCAGCTTGCACTAGTCGTGCAAGGCTGAAGAAACAGCGTAGCTGGGGTTCGACCAAGGTTTACGAAGTTTTGCCAAGTTTTTGCCCTGTGTTACTACATTGTGCCGAGATTTTACCAAGTTTTGCCTTTATTGCTATGTTATGCGAAGGTTTTTCTAGGTGGCGCAAGCGATGTGCCGCCGTCGCGGCGTCGCGGAGCTTTATACGAAGGCTGCAAACGAAGCGGTGTGCAGTGACGTCATGGCTTTTTTTCTCCGCCTACACGGCTGTGGAAGCTTGGCGATGTACGGGAGGCGGCGGTCCAGCGAGGCGCGGCCGGGCGCAAACATGCCAGGTGGTTGCTAGGCGACGCATAGTGACGTCAGAGCTAGGCGCAGCGCGGCGCGGCGCGGCTAGGAGAAGCGATGCGGAAGTCGGAGCGCTGACGTCACGAGACCCGTGCCAAGCTCCGCGAAGCCAGGCGCAGCTGTGCCAAGTGGTTGCTATGCAACGCAGTGACGTCATAGCTCGGCGGAGTTTCTGCGAACGATTTGTAGCCGAACCTCGAGCTTAAACAGCTACGCTGTTAAAATAACGCGAGTATGGTGCATACGCTGAATGAGCCGGTGGTCCTCAAACGACGCGCCTTTTCCTCGACATGCTTACGCGACGGCTACTTTCATTTGCAAACGCTTCGATAGTCTTCTCCATTGAATCTTATCAATAGAAATTGATTGCATGAGCACGCTCACATTCTTTAACAGTGCCCTTGAAAAAACTTGTAGGGTTGTTATGGAGCTTCTGCCCTGTGTGCACGTTTTTTTTTTTTTTTTCGTGTGGTATCGTTCATACGTACACGGACACAGGCAACAGCCTCGCTAGGTTTTTAAAAACGTTATTCTCTAGAACGCAACCTTTATTTGCTTCAAGTAACGCTCGGGAATTCGAAATAACGATAGAAGGGCACATCCTGTTCCTGACTGGGTGCCTTCAGTGGAGGCCCTAGGTCGCAACGCTATAACTGCTTTGGTTGCACGGCATCAGGTCAGTAAGCTTATATCTTCGCCGTTCGCGCTCGTGATTGGTGAGTAAGCATATGTTCGTGTTCGTGCCTGTACAAGCCCATACACTTATATATGTTGTCTGTGAAAAGTAGTGGGTGACTGGGGTCCTGCGTGTGGCCACAGACCCCGGCCAACTTCAAAATTCGCTGATCTCTCGGACGTAGGCGACATCGCTGTTGACGCATCGGCAGTGTTTATCCATCGCCACTGTTTCAGCGATGCTGAATGCGCATGCTCACTGTGTTTATTTGTTAGAGCGATAGCTCTACTACTCCAGGTACAAACCCAGAAAACGCTAGTTCCGTGCATCTGACCTTCTAGCTCAGCCAGTGTCAAACTGGGACTCAGCCTGCCACTACCGGCGGCTGCTGCGTACACCGGGCGGGCGCCCATACGTTGAAAGCTATCTGCGATGTGGACCAAGCGCGCGGTCGCGCGTGCATCATCTTCAAAGCGTCTGTGATGTGTACAAAGTGCGCCGAGTGCTGGTAGCTTCTTATGCGCTGTGCTTTCGATGTTCGCGTTGAAACTAGAAGCAGCATGAAGGTCAATTCGCTCGCGGCTGCTGCCGCGCCGAGCAGCGTCTGTATCCTTTCTCCAAGCAAGCAAAGCCGTGCTATCGCTCGACAAACTTGGTTTAACTGCGTTCAACCATGGGAAACTTTCAAAAGTAAATAAATATTTAACTTATGTATTCATTTATTTATTTGTCCAATACACGCGGCTGCCTCGTGGCAACCATGACTGCAGTGGGTACATCAGTTTTTATTCAAAATGAAATAAGTTATAAAACAGTCGCGTTTTAGTTCAGAGAAGAGCTACAAAGAAAAATGGGTTCTATTCTCGCGTGCGGCAGACGCTGCTTTCACCGACATTCGCCATAAAACTTAACCACGTCCCGGAAACATAATCATTTATTTTTTTTTTTTCAGGAGAAATGGTTGATTGTGTTTCTCCTATCACTACAGCCTAAATAATCTTCCACATTTCGTTCTCGGTGTACCTACCTACAGATCTCGCATGGCTAACGTTTGTCACTGGCATGTGCAGTCATAATATACGGCAGCCACAAAGAGCTTCAAACAGTAACAGCAAGAGAGCAAACCGCCCTGAAAGCCGGCGCCGTGTTTGTCCCTTCTCTTTTGTCAGAGTTTTCCGTGCAAGCTGTTAGTCGAAATATTCACCGTGCTTACATAAACCTCTTCGTTTAATGTCTGTTCATAGGTATCACTAAGACACACAGACTTATTAATGAAATAGCGAGTGATGCTCAACGAATTCACGGGTTTTCTTGTTTTCTCTGAATATTCCGGCTAGTCCCGTCTTGCGCCACTGGATAAGTGCCCATGCGTGGCCTATCCCGCTTAATAGACACGTGGCATAACGACACAAGGGCTGCAGTTTCTTGAAATGTATATAGCTACTTGTTATACACTTCTGTGTGCATACCCATCTGTTCACCATCTTATCGTCGAAAAACATTATAGATTGCCTTTTGCTACGCGGAAAGCTATCAGCTGCATTCGACGACGAGCGGCACAGTTCCATTCACTACCCCTGCTACCCAACTCACAGAAGATTCGGGTCACTTAGGCTCTAAACTGCGCCTGACTCGGCAAAAAGGTTATCAATTATGTAAACAAGGAACTATCAAATAAAAGCGGTAAGTATCCTGAGTTGCACTAACAGATTTTGAAGAAAATTACATCAACTCTACATACTAACATTTTAAACATATATATTTGTTAACATGCTCGCTAGAGATCGCTGGGAGGGTCGGTGTAGATACAAGTACACCTAGCTGATTTGGGCAGAGTGCTCTCAGCCACCAAGTGTTTTCCGTACGAATGCTTTGAAAAATAAATTGCAGAAATATTACCATTTGGCAAAGGAAACATAACTCCACAATAATCAGATAACAATAAATTTAAAGCCGTAACATAGGCGTAATAACAATAAAAAATGGGATTTCATATCCTCCTCCGCTGCTCGCCACTCTCCATTGACCCGAAGGGCCGACCGGACCGCTAACCGGGCCTCAGCCATTCGTCGACGGACCATCTACGCCTGACCAACTAGGGCCAGACTGATGGCTCCATACGAACGAGATGGCTGAACACAACGAAACCCCACCGATAGTCAGGGACCCAGCCATTGGCAGCGACCACGAGTCTGCCTTCGAGAGACATCCTCAAGGACATGTGCCAGGTTGGCTCGGGACACACTGCCTACCTACCCAGCGGCACCTTGTGCCTCGAGTCACAAGGCCACCACTGCGGTGATATTATCGTGGTTTACAGGTGCTGATATCTGTTGGGGATACAGGTATTTGTATCACGAGTGATATGCAGACGTTGCATACTTACAAAAAAAAAACGCGTGGTATAGAAAACACAGTTTTCTACACGTTAACCCCTTTACTCCACATCTATACCACCTCTCAGACGGAATTAAGGGAATTTGAATTTAATTAGTCTCAGCGCGGTGCGCGAAAAGACAGCGAATTTTCTTTTTTAAAAGACAGGGCGGAAATTGGGAGTTTTAAAACTAACTGTTATGGTAGTTTTAGAAAAAAAATGTCACAGTTTCGTCCTAAGGGCGAAGCAATGAATGCGATAGCAACACAGCAATGTCATACGAAGTAAGCTGAGCGGCTTTGGTAGCAATATGAATTGTAGTAAACATGAGCTGATTAAGTAAGCAGGTGTGCTGCGGCGTAAGTAGACCGACATGAAGAGAGACTCGATGACCACGAGAAGGCGCGTGTGAAACGGTGGTGTTGATGAGAAGCGCTTCCCGTGGGCAGCGCGTGCGAAGGGACATACCTGTAGCGCAGCACTGCCGATCCAGGCAGCATTGCATGTGTAGCGTGCGTTGGAAAATGTGGCCCGACTATTACTAACTGATTGAACGAGCGTGGTGTGAGCGCGCACAAACATACATGAATAGATCACACTGAATGACTGCAGACAACGACTGTCAAAACGCTGGCAGCCCAACGGGCGAAGGTACGTGCGGTCTATCTCGCTTCAACGGAAACTGAGCGGCGAATGCACGGTGCATAAAGGTCAGAGCCGTGTGGACATAAGCGACGGTGCGAGCGAGCGACGTGCGCGGTTGTTGGCAGAGTAGAAGTGCGCCCCCCCCCCCCACCCCCCCAACCCCCGTCGCTTCCTCCGGCGCTGGCTTCCCGCTTGGCGTTGGCTCTCCGTGATAGCGTGCCTCCCCCGCGCGCTGTTACTCGTACGGCGCGCGGCGACGATTTTATCGCCCTTGGAATCTATACGGAACCTGACGGCGACGGCGACGCCGACGGCAGAAATCCCGTTGAAGTGTCCATATAATTGCTATCGCAATAAAATGAGGCCAGCTTGCACTAGTGGTGCAAGGCTGAAGAAACAGCGTAGCGGGGGGTCGACCAAGGTTTACGAAGTTTTGCTATGTTTTTGCCCTGTATTACTACGTTATGCCAAGATTTTAACAAGTTTTGCTTTTATTGCTATGTTATGCGAAGAGTTTACCGAGTTTTTGCTATGTACTGTTATGTATTGCTCTTTTATGCTAGGATTTTGACGAAGCTTTGCTACGTAATGTTATGTTATGCCAAGATTCTATTCGGCGCAAGCGGTGTGCTGCCGTCGCAGTGTCGCGGAGCTTTATACGAAGGCAGCGAACGAAGCGGCGCCCAGTGACGTCATGGCTTTTTTTCTCCGCCTACACGGCTGTGGAAGCATGGCACCGTAGTATGGGAATCGGCAGTCCAGCGAGGCGCGGCCGGGCGCTAACATGCCAGGTGGTTGCTAGGCGGCGCATAGTGACGTCAGAGCTAGGCGCAGCGCGGCGCGGCTAGGAGAAGCGATGCGGAAGTCGGAGCGCTGACGTCATGAGACCCGTGCGAAGCTCCGCGAAGCCAGGCGCAGCTGTGCCAAGGGGTTGCTAGGCAACGCAGTGACGTCATAGCTCGGCGGAGTTTCTGCGAACGATTTGTAGCGGAACCTCGAGCTTAAACAGCTACGCTATTAAAATAACGTGAGGATGATGCACGCGTTGAATGAGCCGGTGGTCGCTCAAACGACGCGCATTTTTCTCGACATGTTTACGCGTGCACCTACGACGGAGACGCGTTGACCAATAGTCTTCTCTGTTGAATCTTATCAATAGAAACTGATTGCATGTGCACGCTCACATTGTTTAACAGTGCCCTTGAAAAATCTTGTAGGCGAATATGGAGCTTCTGCACTGTGTGCGCGCTTTTTTTTCATGTGGTATCGTTCATACGTACACGAACACAGGCAACAGCCTCACTAGGTTTTTGAAAACGTCGTTCTCTAGAACGCAAACTTTATTTGCTTCAAGTAACGCTCGGGAATTCGAAATTACAATAGAAGGGCACATCCTGTTCCTGACTGGGTGCCTTCAGTGGAGGCCCAAGGTCGCAACGCTATAACATCTTTGGTTGCACGGCATCAGGTCAGTAAGCTTATATTTTCGCCATTCGCGCTCGTGATTGGTGAGTAAGCTTATGTTCGTGTTGGTGCCTGTACAAGCCCATACATTTATATATGTCGTCTATGAAAAGTAGTGGGTGACTGGGGTCCTGCGTGTGGCCGCAGATCCCGGCCAACTTCAAAATTCGCTGATCTCTCGGACGTAAGCGACATCGCCACGTTTTCAACGATGCTGAATGCGCATGCTCACTGTGTTTAATTATTTATTAGAGCGATAGCTCTACTACTCCAGGTAAAAACCTAGAAAACGCCTGGTCCCGTATCTGTGACCTTCAAGCAGACATTAAACAAAGAGGTTTACGTAAGCACGGAGCATATTTAGACTAACAGCATGAATGGAAAACTCGGACGCCGCGTACACCGCGCTGCGTGCTGCGTACACCGCGCGGGCGCCCATACCTTGAAAGCTATGTGCAATGTGGACCAAGTGCGCGGTCGCGCGGGCCTCATCTTCAAAGGTATCTGCGATGTGTACAAAGTGCGCCGAGTGCTGGTAGCTTCTTATGCGCTGTGCTTTCGATATTTAGTTCGCGTTGAAGCTAGAAGCACCATGAAGGTCAATTCGCTCCGGGCTGCTGCCACGCCGAGCAGCATCTGTGTGTTGTGTTGTGGTGCAGCTGCAGATGCGGCAGTTGCTGACGGCGCCGAGCAGCGTCTCTATCTTTTCCCAAAGCAAGCAAAGCCGTGCCATCGCTCGACAAACTTGGTTTAAGCGCGTTCAACCACGGCAAATATTTAAAGTAAGTAATTAATTATTTAATTTATGTATTTATTTATTTGTCCTATACACCCGGCTGCCTTGTGGAAGCCATGACTGCAGTGGGTACATCAGTTTAATTCAAAATAAAATAAGGTATAAAACAGTGGCGTTCTAGTTCAGAGAAGAGCTACACAGAAAAATGGGTTCTATTCACGTCGGCGGCAGACGCTGCTTTCAGTGACATTCGGCACAAAACTTAACCACTTCCTAGAAACATGCACATTTAATTTTTTCGGGCGGGTGGGCTGAAGTGTTTCTCCAATCACTAGATCGTAAATAATCTTCCATATTTCGTTCTTGGTGTACCTGCCTACAGATATCGCATGGCTGGCGTTTGTCACTGGCATATGCAGTCATAACATACGGCAGCCGCAAAGAGCTTCAAAAGTAACAGCAAGAGAGCAACCCGCCTGAAAGCCAGCGCCGTGTTTATCCGTTCTGTTCTGTTTTGTCGAAGTTTCCATTCAAGCTGTTAGTCTAAATATGCACCTCGCTTACAGAAACTTGTTCGTTTAATGTCTGCTCATAGGTATCTCTAGGACAAACAGACCTGTTAATAAAATAGTGCCTGATGCTGAACGAATTTTTTGGTTTTCTTGCTTTGTTTTAATATTCTGGCTAGTCCAATGTTGCGCGCTGGATAAGCCACCAAGTGTTTTCCGTACGAATGCTTTGAAAAATAAATTGCAGAAATATTACCATTTGGCAAAGGAAACATAACTCCACAATAGTCAGATAACAATAAATTTAAAGCCGTAACAGAGGCGTAATAACAATAAAAAATGGGATTTCATATCCTCCTCCGCTGCTCGCCACTCTCCATTGACCCGAAGGGCCGACCGGACCGCTAACCGGGCCTCAGCCATTCGTCGACGGACCATCTACGCCTGACCAACTAGGGCCAGACTGATGGCTCCGTACGAACGAGATGGCTGAACACAACGAAACCCCACCGATAGTCAGGGACCCAGCCATTGGCAGCGACCCCGAGTCTGCCTTCGAGAGACATCCTCAAGGACGCGTGCCAGGTTGACTAGGAACACACTGCATACCTACCCAGCGGCACCTTGTGCCTCGAGTCACAAGGCCACCACTGCGGTGATGTTATCGTGGTTTACAGGTGCTTATATCTGTTGGGGATACAGGTATTCAAATTACTAGTGATATGCAGACGTTGCATACTTACCAAAAAAAATCGCGTGGTGTAGAAAACACAGTTTTCTACACGTTAACCCCTTTACTCCACATCTATACCACCTCTGAGACGGAATTAAGGGAATTTGAATTTAATTAGTCTCAGCGCGGTGCGGGAAAAGACAACGAATTTTCTTTTTTAAAAGACAGGGTGGAAATTGGGAGTTTTAAAACTAACTGTTATGGTAGTTTCAGAAAAAAATCAGGCCAGCTTGCACTAGTGGTGCAAGGCTGAAGAAACAGCGTAGCGGGGGTTCGACCAAGGTTTACGATGTTTTGCTATGTTTTTGCCCTGTATTACTACATTATGCCAAGATTTTACCAAGTTTTGCTTTTATTGCTATGTTATGCGAAGATTTTACCAAGTTTTTGCTATGTATTGTTATGTATTGCTATATTATGCTAAGATTTCAACGAAGCTTTGCTACGTAATGTTATGTTATGCCAAGAATTTTCTAGGCGGCGCAAGCGGTGTGCCGCCGTAGCGGTGTCGCGGAGCTTCATACGAAGGCAGCGAACGAAGCGGCGCGCAGTGACGTCATGGCTTTTTTTCTCCGCCTACACGGCTGTGGAAGCATGGCACCGTAGTATGGGAAGCGGCGGGGCAGCGAGGCGCGGCCGGGCGCAAACATGCCAGGTGGTTGCTAGGCGACGCATAGTGACGTCAGAGCTAGGCGCAGCGCGGCGCGGCTAGGAGAAGCGATGCGGAAGTCGGAGCGCTGACGTCACGAGACCCGTGCGAAGCTCCGCGAAGCCAGGCGCAGCTGCGCCAATTGGTTGCTAGGCAACGCAGTGACGTCATAGCTCGGCGGAGTTTCTGCGAACGATTTGTAACGGAACCTCGAGCTTAAACAGCTACGCTATTAAAATAACGTGAGGATGATGCACGCGTTGAATGAGCCGGTGGTCGCTCAAACGACGCGCATTTTTCTCGACATGTTTACGCGTGCACCTACGACGGAGACGCGTTGACCTATAGTCTTCTCTGTTGAATCTTATCAATAGAAACTGATTGCATGTGCACGCTCACATTGTTTAACAGTGCCCTTGAAAAATCTTGTAGGCGAATATGGAGCTTCTGCACTGTGTGCGCGCTTTGTTTTTCATGTGGTATCGTTCATACGTACACGAACACAGGCAACAGTCTCGCCAGGTTTTTGAAAACGTCGTTCTCTCGAACGCAACCTTTATTTATTTGATTCAAGTAACGCTCGAGAATTCAAAATTACGATAGAAGGGCACATCCTGTTCCTGACTAGCTGCTGTCAGTGGAGGCCCTCGGTCGCGACGCTATAACTGCTTTGGTTGCACGGCATCAGGTCAGTAAGCGTATATCTTAGCCGTTCGCGCTCGTGATTGGTGAGTAAGCATATTGTTACGCTAAAGCTGCTGCACGGACGGAAGAAGAGGAGAACGAACTGCACTTGTCTTGGTAGCGGCTCGTTGTTGGCGTGGCTCCTTTTCATCAATTCATCTTTTAAATAAACGCACCCCATCGTAACAGTTTTGGTGGACGGTGTGGGGTAAAACAACGGCGTCCCCGAACAAGCGCAATCTGTGGAGCTCCGCCGAAGTCGCCGAATTGCCGGTCTGCCCCCAGAGATGGCTTCCGACGGTGACAACCCGCCGCCTTCTTGCAGCTCCCAATGGCAGCCCTACATCGAACCACGAACATTCGCCGGAAAAGCCGGGAAAGACGTGGACGGATGGCTCAGCTTTTACCAACGCACAAGTCAGTTCAATGGCTGGAATGCCACCGCCCAGCTTAACAACGTTGCCTTCTTCCTCAAGGGAACCGCGTCTGTGTGGTTGGAAAACCACGACGGAGGCATGACGACGCGGGAAAGGTTCGTAGATGAAATCAAGAGGTGCTTCGGAGATCCGGCAGCTAAAAAGAAACGTGCAGAACAAACCCTAATGCAGCGAGCCCAAGTTCCCGGCGAAACGTGCACGACGTACATCGAGGAAGTGCTGAAATTGTGCAAGGCCCTGGACTCTCAGATGTCAGAAGAGGACAAAGTTGGTCATCTTCTAAAAGGGATCACCGAGGACGTGTACCAGTTCCTAACCGGAAAAGACAGTCTGGACTCCGTAAGTGACGTCATTCGGCACTGCCGCACGTTTGAAGCCTTGAAAGCTCGGCGTATCACGCCGAAGTTCGGCCGCCTGGCCAACGTAACTAACGTCGCCAGTGTTGACGTGGTCCCAGCTTCATCCGACCTTGCCTCAGTTATTCGGCAAGTGGTGCGCGAAGAGCTTGACCGACGTGAGGCGGCTTCCCTCTCGACTCTGCAGGTTCGAGGGCCCTTTCCTCACTGCGACTTTGATGAGACGTCCATCACCGCCGCCTCCGTAGACGCCTACAACTTCGCTCCTCGTTCAAGAGTGCCAAACCCTACTATGAACGCACATCCCAGTTATCAGTTCCACGGCGGTTACTCACCCAGAGCACCTGCAGTTTCTCAAAAGTGGGATGGCCGTGCCAGTTCTCCTGCTAATGACAATTTCAGTGCATCCCGTGAGCGTCCTATCTGCTTCCAATGCGCGGACACGTCGCCAGATTTTGTCCTCATCGTCGTCGCAAGCCACCACCGTCGCATGAGCGACCACGCACTTTTGATCGGCGCAGCAATCGGCAAGGTGACGAGACACGCTGGCCTTCTGACTCCGATGGCAGCACAAACCACAAGGCGAATTGCCGGAGCGACTCACCAGCTTCTGTGCGGAGCTTGACGCCACCGCCTTCACGGCGGCGCAGGTCTCCATCTCCGCGACGACGTCTCACGTCACCACCGCCGGGAAACTAGGCGGCACGACCAATGGAGGTGAGGTCGCCAGCCATCATCACCTACACGCCCCTATGCCTCAGCCAGTAACTATGTGTCATAACAAGATTCGTGTTTTAGTGGACAATGTTCCTACGTTGGTCTTAGTGGACACAGGAGCGAGTGTCTCGGTTATCATCCTGGATTTCAAAACCCGACTAGGCCGTAAAGTTATGTTTCTCTGGGATAACGCTAATGCATTTCGTGCTGTGAGTGGAGAGTTGCTCCGACCTATTGGAGTGTGCACCGCGAACGTTTATTTCTCTGATAACGTGTATCAAGCCGAATTTGTAGTGCTTGCTCAATCCACTCACAACGTAATTCTTGGCCTCGATTTCCTTCAACAGTGCGGTGCCACTGTTGATTGCGGTAGTGGCGAGCTTTTCCTCTCTCCTCTTGCCGACCAACCTGCTACCTGTTCATGCACTCTCGCCGTCATTGAAGATGCTGTCTTACCGGCACGTTCCTTATCCAGAGTTTTTGTTGCTGCTTGCGGTGTCGACGCCGATACAGTTGATGCAATTGTTGAGCCTGTGCCTTCGATGGTTGTGAAGAAAAGTGTGCTCGTACCTCGATGCGTCCT
Organism: Dermacentor silvarum; assembly: GCF_013339745.2. Lineage (NCBI taxonomy): Eukaryota > Metazoa > Arthropoda > Arachnida > Ixodida > Ixodidae > Dermacentor > Dermacentor silvarum. Next base: position 53,163,836 of record NC_051162.1, read on the forward strand.
CTCTGTGGCCTGCGGAACAACTACATTGTGGGTGTGAAATTTAGCCTCCCAGTGAGTGGTGCTACCCAGCGGTATGCGACTTGCCTCTTTTGAAGTGAATACCAGCCCCCGCATAGGCGCTTTAACTGATGACACGTCACACGAATCCCGAGAGCACGGGGCTGGTCCCGTTGTCCCGGAAGACTCGTTGGCTTTTCTAAAAATGATCAACAAGTCATTGTCTTCAGAGAAGCGTCAAGCCCTGGTCAGCGTCCTTAGCAAGCATGCGTCATTATTTGATTTCGAGCAGAACGCTAGCAAAGTTCGCGTTCCAGCTACGCGGGCTCGCCACTGGATCGACACGGGTTCCGCGCATTCCATAAGGCAGAAGCCTTACCGCGTGTCCGCGTCAGAGCGCAAGATCATCGCTGAACAAGTCGACGACATGCTAGGCGAGGGCATCATTCAAGATTCCTCTAGCTCTTGGACTGCGTCGGTAATCCTCGTGAAAAAGAAAGATGGGTCCTGGAGGTTTTGTGTCGACAACCAGCGTCTCAGTTGTGTGACGAAAAACGATGTGTATCCACTTCCCCGGATCGATGACGTTATTGACTGCCTTCATTCCGCATCATACTTTTCATCTGTGGATCTCCGATCAGGCTACTGGCAGATACCAATGCATTCAGCTCACAAATAGAAAACCGCTTTTGTGACCCCAGACGGCTTGTTTGAATTCAACGTCATGCCGCTTGGTTTGTGCAACGCGCCTGCAACATTTAAAAGGTTTATGGACACGGTACTGCGCGGCCTGAAATGGGAGGTTTGTTTGTGTTAGCTTGAAGACGTCGTTATTTTGGCCGCTCTTTTGCAGAGCACAACTATCGACTGGACATTGTTTTGACGTGCCTTGAACAAGCTCCCTTACACTCAATTGAAAGAATTGTAACTTTGGCCAACGAGAGGCGCTAGTACTTGGATATCTAGTGGACAAGCAAGGGGTGCGACCAGACCCACAGAAGTTCGCTGCAGTTAGCGGCTTTAAGCAACCGCAATCACAGCGAGAGCTGAAGAGCTTCTTGTGTCTTTGCTCGTACTTTCGACGTTTTGTGGCCAACTTTGCCGATACTGCCTACCCTCTCACTTCATTGCTGCGCAAAGATAACCCTTTCACCTGGACAGCAGATTGCGATTCCTCGTTTCGTCAACGGAAGTTCCTTCTCCCTTCCGGACCCATACTTCGTCATTTTGACCCCTCTGCCACAACAGAATTGCGCACCGACGCGAGTGGAATCGCCCTCGGTGCCGTTCTCGTCCAGCGCTTTGGTGACGCCGAGCATGCTATTGCATACGCCAGCCGTTCGTTGAGCAAGGCCGAACAGAATTACACCGTCATTGAGCAAGAGTGTCTCGCTGTGGTCTTTGCAGGCCAGAAGTTCCGGCCATATCTCTACGGGCGCCGCTTCACGATCGTTACTGACCACCATTCACTATGTTGGTTGGTTGGTCTCCGCGACCCGTCTGGCCGCCTTGCTCGATGGGTGCTACGTTTACAGGAATTTGACTTTGCAGTACGTTACAAGAGTGGCCGACATCATGCGGACGCCAATTGTCTTTCGAGGCTCCCTCTACAAACAAGTGAATGTGACGCCGACAATTTCGATGAGTTTCTGGCCGCCATCGACGACATTCTTTTTCCCGACATGGCCACCTTCGTGGAAGAGCAGCGTGACGACCGCAGCCTGAATGGCCTCTTCGCCTCAGCTGCTCAGCCGACAGGCAACAATGGCTTTTTCATCCAAGATGGCCTGATCTACAAGAAGAATTATGCGGCTGATGGTGCCCGCCTCCTCTTAGTGCTCCCTGAAAATTTGAGAACCCACGTGCTCCATGCTAGGCACGACGACTCGACCGCTGGGCACCTGGGTTTCACCAGAACATACCACTGCATTCTACTGGACCAGTATGCGACGGGATATAGAAAAGTATGTGGCCAGTTGTAACAAGTGCTAGCCATTGAAGAGCCCTAATACTGCTCCGGTCGGACTCTTTCACCTTGTAGCGCATACCATCACCTCCTTTCGAAATGGTTGGAGTGGATCTTCTCGGCCCATTCCCGCGCTCAACAAACGACAACCGTTGGATTATAATCTGCGTCGACCATCTGACGCGTTATGCAGAAACCGCAGCAATACCAACGGCCACGGCTCTTGCTGTTTCGAGCTTCCTCTTGTCCTCCGTTATACTGCGTCATGGACCCACTAGTGTTCTCGTGCGTGATCGCGGTCGCCAGTTCGTGGCGGACGTAGTCGAAGAGCTGTTGCGTCTCTGTGCTTGCCAGTTTCGCCACGCGGCCCCGTATCACCCACAGACAAATGGTCTTGTCGAGCGCACTAGCATAACTTTTACCAACATGCTTTCGATGTATGTGGATTGCAGGCACAAAAATGGTATGCCATCTTGCCTTTTATCACATACGCCTACAACACCGCAAAGCATGAAACTACAGGCTACAGCCCTTTCTATATTCTTTATGTCAGACAACCCCGCAGCTTCCGTGACACCATTCTACTTTTTACTCCTCATGCGGACTCTTCTATTGCCCAGACTCTCTGCCGCACTGAGGAAGCACACCGCATAGCTCAGCTCCGTACATTGGCATCCCAGGACCACTCCAAGATCCGCTACGATTCACGACATAAGAATGCGTCATACGACAAAGGGGACATTGTATGGCTTTGGACACCACTTCGCAAGCGCTTCCTGTGCCAGAAGTTTCTGGCCCGTTACGCCGAGCCTTTCGTCATCACCAATCACCTAAGTGATGTGACCTATTCGATGGCTGGTCTCGTGTCTAATGGCTACCGGTCTAAGAAGACGCAGCTTGTTCACGTCGCTCGCCTGAAACGCAGTCATCCCCGTGACTCCGAGTGGACGTAACAGTTACTCGCCCAGCGGGCTTCGTCTGTGAAGGGAGGAGTGTTACGCTAAAGCTGCGGTAAGGATGAAAGAAGAGGAGAACAAAGTGTGCTTTGTCTTGGTAGCGGCGCGTTGTCGGCGCGGCCCCTTTTCATCAATTCATCTTTTAAATAAACGCACCCCATCGTGACAATATGTTCGTGTTCGTGTCTGTACAAGCCCATACATTTATATATGTCGTCTGTGAAAAGTAGTGGGTGACTGGGGTCCTGCGTGTGGCTGCAGATACAGGCCAACTTCTAAAATCGCTGATCTCTCGGACGTATATAGGCGACATCACTGTTGACGCATCGGCAGTGTTTATCCATCGCCAGGCTTTCAACGATGCTGAATGCGCATGCTCACTGTGTTTATTTATTTATTAGAGGGATAGCTCTACTACTCCAGGTACAAACCTAGAAAACGCCTGGTCTCGTATATGTGACCTTCAAGCAGACATTAAACAAAGAGGTTTACGTAAGCACGGGACATATTTAGACTAAGGCCCCAGCCAGACGTACGCGTTGGACCGCGTCCGCAGGCGCCGTGCGCCTGAGAGAGATTGTGGTTGTGAAGAGGAAGAGGCAGAAAATAGCGCCTCTTCCTCTTCACAACCACAAACTCTCTCGGGCGCACGGCGCCTGCGAACGCGTTACAACGCGTACGTCTGGTTGGGGCTTAACAGCATGAATGGAAAACTCGGACGCCGCGTACACCGCGCTGCGTGCTGCGTACACCGCGCGGGCGCCCATACCTTGAAAGCTATCTGCGATGTGGACCTAGTGCGCGGTCGCACGGGCCTCATCTTCAAAGCGATCTGCGATGTGTACAAAGTGCGCCGAGTGCTGGTAGCTTCTTATGCGCTGTGCTTTCGATGTTTAGTTCGCGTTTAAGCTAGAAGCACCATGAAGGTCATTTCACTCGTGGCTGCGCCGCGCCGAGCAGCCTCTGTATCCTTTTCCAAAGCAAGCAAAGCCGTGCTATCCCTCGACAAACTTGGTTTATCTGCGTTTAACTACGGTAAATTTTTAAACGTAATTAATAAATAATTATTTATTTATGTATTTATTTATTTGTCATATACACCCGGCTGCGTTGTGGCAGCCAAGACTGGAGTGGGTACATCAGTTTTAATTCAAATAAAAAAAGTATAAAATAGTGGCGTTCTAGTCCAGAGAAGAGCTACACAGAAAAATGGGTTCTATTCTCGCATGGCTGACGTTTGTCACTGGCATGTGCAGTCATAATATACGGCAGCCGCAATGAGCTTCAAAAGTAACAGCAAGAGAGCAACCCGCCCGAAAGCCAGCGCCGTGTTTGTCCCTTCTCTTTTGTCACAGTTTCCGTGCAAGCTGTTAGTCTAAATATTCACCGTGCTTACATAAACCTCTTCGTTTAATGTCTGTTCATAGGTATCACTAAGACACACAGACCTAATAATGAAATAGCGAGTGATGTTCAACGAATTCATGGGTTTTCTTGCGTTCTCTGAATATTCCGGCTAGTCCCGTCTTGCGCCACTGGATAAGTGCCCATGCGTGGCCTATCCCGCTTAATGGACACGTGGCATAACGAAACAAGGGCTGCAGTTTCGTGAAATGTATATAGCTACTTGTTCTATGTACTTCTGTGTGCATACCCGTCTGCTACCCATCTTATCGTCGAAAAACATTATAGATTGGCTTTTGCTACGCGGACAGATATCAGCTGCATTCGACGACAAGGCGCACAGTTCCATTCACTACCCCTGCTACCTAGCTCAGAGAAGCTTCGGGCCAGTTAGGCTCTACATTGCATCTGCCTCGGAAAAAAAACATTATCAAGTATGTAAACAACAAACTATTAAATAAAAGCGGTAAGTATCCTGAGTTGCACTAACAGATTTTGAAGAAAATTGCATCAACTTTACGTACTAACATATATATATATATATATATATATATATATATATGTGTGTAGGATGCTCGCTAGAGATCGCTGGGAGTGTCTGTGTAGGTACAAGTACACCTAGCTGATTTGGGCAGAGTGCTCTCAGCCACCACGTGTTTTCCGTACGAATGTTATGAAAGATAAATTGCAGAAATATTACCATTTGGAAAAGAAAACATAACTCCACAATAATCAGATAACAATAAATTTAAAGCCGTAACAGAGGCGTAATAACAATAAAAAATGGGATTTCATATCCTCCTCCGCTGCTCGCCACTCTCCATTGACCCGAAGGGCCGACCGGACCGCTAACCGGGCCTCAGCCATTCGTCGACGGACCATCTACGCCTGACCAACTAGGGCCAGACTGATGGCTCCATACGAACGAGATGGCTGAACACAACGAAACCCCACCGATAGTCAGGGACCCAGCCATTGGCAGCGACCCCGAGTCTGCCTTCGAGAGACATCCTCAAGGACGCGTGCCAGGTTGACTAGGAACACACTGCATACCTACCCAGCGGCACCTTGTGCCTCGAGTCACAAGGCCACCACTGCGGTGATGTTATCGTGGTTTACAGGTGCTTATATCTGTTGGGGATACAGGTATTCAAATTACTAGTGATATGCAGACGAGGAGCAAGCAGAGCAACAGTGTTAAGCCAGGAATACTTCACTAGCCAGGCACGACGTAACGCGTGATTGGCCCTTCTGAGTAATATTTCACCGGACATGACGCACTGATAGGAGTGGTGCGCGGCTGGAGCAGGAGGCTGCAAATGAAACAAAAGACAAGCAGGGTCAATGGGTATCCTCCACGGAGGTGTCAAAAGAAAATGTTACGAAAAAAAATCTGGGCAACTTGCGCTAGTGGTGCAAGGCTGAAGCAACGCCTAGAGGAGGCGCTGGCTGAAGAAACAGCGTAGCTGGGGGTCGACCAAGGTTTACGAGCGTTCGCTACGTTTTTGCTATATATTACTATGTTATGCCAAGACTTTACCGAATTTTGCTACTTATTGCTGTGTTATGCTAAGATTTTACTGAGTTCTTGCTATGTATTGCTATGTTATGCTAAGATTTTACCAAAGTTTCACTTTGTACTGCTACGTTATGCGAAGATTTGTTAACCAAGTATTGCTATGGTATTGCCGAGCCGTACATGGCCGTTCCGGTCGGTTCCCCACACCAATCACGGTTCTAATTAGGGAAGTGCAAGGCTGGTGGAGAAGCTTGGTCGACCCCCAACTACTCTGTTTCTTCAGCCTTGTACCTCTAGTACAAGCTGCCCTCATTTTTTTAGGCGGCGCAAACGATGTGCTCGGCGCAGAGACACTAGGCAATGTGCCGCCGTCGCGGCGTCACGGAGCTTTATACGAAGGCCGCGAACGAAGTGGCGCGCAGTGACGTCATGATTTGTTTTTCGGCGCCTACACGGCTGTGGAAGCTTGGCGATGTACGGGAGTCGGCGGTGCAGCGCGGCGCGGCTGGACGCAATTAAACGCCTTGATGTTGGAAAGTAGCGGCACTCTTTGATCTAAGCCGCGATACCTGCGCTGTCAACCTCCTCTTTTTCTCCCTCTCTTTCACGGAGCCAGCGCATCCGCCACGCTGAATGGCTGCGGCGCGCGATACAACCCGGTCAGGTGACCCTGACGTCACGAAAAGGGCGCGAAACTTGCTTTCGCGCGCTTTAATTTCCTCCCGCTGGCCATTTGCTTGCAAAGCTGTGGCCACCCTGCCGCTCCGAACGTGCGGTTCCCAAGTCTTTCCGTAAGAATCTGAGCTTCGTTCTCCGTGGAAATGCCTTGCTGCTGCGCGTTTCAATGCAGCAGCAGGTCAGAGAATGGGCTAGCATTTTTTTCTATTCCCCGAGGAGAACGGAATATCGTTCGCCGGAAGCAGTGGCTCCATAACATCGGGAGAAAGGGTTTCGTGTCTTCTAAGCACGTCGTTCTTTGGGAGTTACAGCTTTCCTTATATTTGTAGGTGAAGTTGCATGGAGAATTTAATGCTCTTTGCGTAGCCGGACTCTTCGTTCAGTTCAATACAAAGCACCTATAACTGTGCATGTATTTCTTCTTTTTCAAGTGAGTCATTGAACTTTTTTGTTGCCTCTTCGTGCTGTGACAAAGTTTTTTTGTGTTCTCGCGTGTGCGTTAGTTCTCAAATGTATGTAATTTATAAGTCAATGCCTGTAACTCCTATTCTGTAATTGTGTGTGCGTGCGTGTATGTGTGTGCGTATGTGTGTGCGTGTGTCTGTGTGTGCCTGTGTGAGTGCGCGTTTGCGTGTCTGAGTGTGCGCGCGCCAAGGAGAAATTTTCGTAGTTAACGTGGTATTTTCTTCGAACCACCCATCGGTCCGGTCCGCAACCTTCGGCGCCGCCTAGATCATTTTGTAATTCAGTGCCGTCAGATATGAAATGCAGGTAGCGACTTTTATCGTGCGAAAAAGCGCGAATAAGTATTATTTTGTTGAATTAAGCCAAACAATTATCCTCTTTCCTGCACATAGGCATATGAACTGGAGCTGGTTAAGCGAAGATAAAAATAAGTCAATTAGCAACCGCCCAATGATATCTTGGCAGCCGCCATGAAGTAAAAAGCCATACGCGCGAAGGTGAAGTTACGTATCTGGCATGTATTATTCGCGGATGCTCATAAAGTACAAGCCACGCGCTTCGGATAATCTCCCTCAATTCTGATAAACTTGACATCTCGAATTCTGTTCTTCAATTGAATTCTCGAATCCTTGATTAATTTTCAAGTGTCATAGTCATAGAAGTGGCTGTGTGAGCAATGAGCTTTTTTTTTTTTTGAGCGACATGTTGAGGTGATGGAATGCAATTTCTCGTCCTTTCATTGTGACGGAATACAGGCGCAGTGTGTGAAGTTCTATGTTGGCTCTTTTGCAAACATAGCACGTATTTGCACAATGGCATTGGTACAAAGGCTGTCGGTCCATTCATTTCGGCGAATTCACTTTAAGTAAACTATCACATTTCTTCTTGGTTACCTTCTATGAGCTTTTTTAAGAGCCACGATTATGAATCAAATTCTCGTGTATACTCTACGCTGCTTATATTCGCTCAATACACCTCCGCGTTACGGACAACCCAAGTGGCGACGTAGAGGCAAACCCCTCAGCCATTGCTTGGTACTAATTTTTATGGAGCGATAACGCTCGTTTTTATCGATCCGTCCTCAAAACAAAAATGTTACGACGTTCTATCGGAAGCTTAGTTTCGTCATGACAGTTTTACAAGGGATAAATGCCCATAAAACGCTTCAAAGGGCCGAATGAACAAGCGCGCATTGATTCTAATGCGGCTGCAGCGAGCCACTGGAATGTTCAGAGCGCCGTGCGCACCGCGCCGGCCCAGGGAGGGGAGTAATACGAGGAGAATTGAGGAGGAAAGCGCGCGCGCGGAGGAGAGTGTCACTACTTTCAAGATGAAGAGACTTCCGGACGCAAACATGCCAGGTGGTTGCTAGGTGACGCATAGTGACGTCAGAGCTAGGCGCAGAGCTACGCCGCTAGTAGAAGCGATGCGGAAGTCGAAGCGGTGACGTCACGACACCTGTGCGAAGCTCGGCGAAGCCAGGTGCAGCTGTGCCAAGTGGTAGCTAGGCAACGCAGTGACGTCATAGCTCGGCGTAGTTTCTGCGAATGATTTGTAGCCGAACCTCGAGCTTAAACAGGTACGCTGTTAAAAATTCAACTCCAAGTATTTTCGTGACTTGTATGGAACGCGTCTCACAATACGAGAGCATTGCAATATTCAGGAGCATATACTTTGCTGCTCCTGAATAACCTTTGGTGCAGCCACCAAGGTCATTCAATGCGCAAGGTATTTTGTGAACATTGTAGCAGGCAAACTTAAAGGGGCCCTGAAACGATTTTGACGATGTTGTACAAACGTACTGAGTTGTTCGGTTGGGTCGTTCTGACCAATAAGCGACGCATTTAAGCACTCGGCGTAAAACGTGTAAATTATTATAGGGTTTTAAAAATGTTCATCAGTACCGATCGCAGCGGCGCCGCTCCCCCGAGTTTTCAGCCACCCCTTAATTAGCCAAATTAACGTCAGTTGGGCCAGCTACTCGACTGGCTACCCACCTGCGTCATCTATAACTTTTCCAACTTTATGGTGACCAAATGGGGCATACGCGTGCAGATGTCTGTTCTGTGGACACTTACAAAATAGCCTTCAGCCGGCCCTTCTAGGTTTTCTGCGTAGCAAAACACTGTTGCTCCATAGGATTCGAACCGGTGGGGCGTACACGCGAGACACTGTAGCCAAAATTCATGTTCGTGACATGTCAATGCCGCAGCAACTTCGGCCACCACATTGCCCGAACTGCGAGCCGCCCAACGAACCCCCCCCCCCCCCCCCTCAAAAAAAAAAAAAAAAGTGCACATTCCAACACGCATGCTGGAATCCACGTACGTGAAGCGAAGCTTTAGTAAAGCAGTCACTGAAACGCTTTATATAACAGTGATACGTACATTTATGTTTACTTTCACCCTATCCAATGGAGTAGCCTAATGGAATGTGTTTGCTTGTCAGCCATAAATGCCACAAATTTACGGTCATGCAATTTTAATGTTTATGCACTACATCGCTTACAAGCTATAGCGAAATGCAGGCTCCACATTAGGCGGACGCGCAGTGTCAGACGTATACGCAGTGATGCCGCATCATGGCCGAAGGCGATGTAGGATGCTTGTCGAAGGAAGCAGGGTGATGACAAGTGTATGCGCAGTAAATCACGACACGAATCAAGCGACATTTCTGTATCTCTTGCGTCACAGTTGCAACATGCCCGTTCTGGAATGTTGTGCCAAAAACGGGGACACCCCCTGTGGCACGTACCGCATGGCTACGTCAAAGAAAATGACGTGAGTGAAAGAACCAGTTGAATATATTTCACCGTTCTATTAACAGATCGGTGTAGTTTGAAGACTCTTACGAGGCGACATTATATGTTCAGGTTGTATGTAGAAAGGGATCCTTTTTCTTCGTAGAACAGAGATGCGCATACTTGGTCAGCACTCAAGAGTTTTTATATAAGCGCATTCGCTGGTACTTTTGTTCAGCACGCCTATAGCCGTGGTGTATATGTACGCAAATGTACTTCCGATACACACACCCACACACACACACAAACACACACACACACACACACACACACACACACACACACACACACACACACACACTACACACACACATCACACACACTATATATATATATATATATATATATATATATATATATAGATACAATGCATAACCCAGGGAATTAAGGAAAGAAAGCTGCGCTTGAATATATACGACACCTGCTATGAAGCTGCAACACGCACGCACGCACAAAGACACACACACACACACACACACACATGCACACAACAGCTACCTTTCTATAGACCAGCGTATACTCATTTAGGGGTCGGCCGACTACAGAAAACACTTTTTTAAAAAGCCTGAACCCTATCATATTCAGACAGCAGGCCTTGAAGCCCACATCTGACACAATCACAACCCAATAGACACCCATTCAAGGCAGAGCTGTGTTTGTGGACTCTGCGCCCCACCACATTCATCCCAAACTCCAGACCTTATATTCATTGATTATTTTTGCTTGAATAATGACGACCTCCCCGCCCCTCCCTGATTTCAGGGATTTCTTTCTTATCTACTTGGCCATTAATTCATAAAGCTTCACTCCGGTATTCTCTAGAAATCATCGTTGCCGAGAGCGGAGAGATTCCTTAATAAACACGCGCTATGAATATGACGGTCAGTGTACACGCGTGATTACATTTGAGTGAATAAGAAATTAAGTGGACACACAGCAGATGTCTTACAACTCTGTAGAGGAGAAACAGCACGTGCTTACTCGGACATAGACAGTGAGAGAGAGAGAGAAACGAAGGAAAGCACATGGCCGAGGTGTGGCACTGCATATCGAGAATACTAGTTCGAAGAGCTCGCACGGGGGGACTCTGTTGCAGCCGCCAATGTGCACTCGCGATGTGTGCTTTCTCAATATCGTGTTTATTGACTGACGGTGGCACCCAAAGTAGGATTAATGAAATCTTCGCGTATGTATTCACCAGGTCAATCTATTGCGTCGCACAAAAGGCTTAGCTGTAGCTTTCATTGATAAATGGGACGTGGTGTTTATTTTAGACATAAAGCGGAAGCGGCTCCTTCTGGGCACTCTGTGACGCTCATTCGTGACGACAAGTGGTTACCTGAGCGCGGTGAAGTGCGAATCCTCAGCAGGACGGGAGAGAGAAGAAGGCGTGCTATTTCTCTCATATTTAGGAGGGCCTGCGGAAAGTACATCGAAGTATTTCACTCGACATGCAAGCAATGGAAGATGCTGTCGCTGTAGGGCGGAAAGCGATATTGACGTTCGGTTTCATTTCATTTTATTTTATTACCTTAAATACCCTTTGCGGGGTATTACATAAGTGGTGGGTGTACAAAAAATACAGAAAGTTGTCCACTATGTTATTGTCCAGAAAGAACATTTGTTACTTCTTCCATGAAGGCAGATGAGGTGGTGATGGCAGCGACGTGGTGGGGAAGGCCGTTCCAGTCTTTAGCTGCGCGGTGAAAAAATGATGACGAGCAGGTGAGAGTGCGTGCACTAGGGCGAGCTGCATTTAGTGGATGGCCTGTGCGCAACGATATGCGTGAAGGTGGTAAAATGTAAGGTGCGTAGCGAAGCGAACTGGTGTAGAACTTATGGAATAATGATAAGCTCGCGAGACGGCGACGGTGCGCTAACGTGTCCAAACCGGAATTTACTTTTAATGGTGAAACGCTGATATCGTATGAGTATAACGAGTGAATGTAACTTACGGCGCGATTCTGTATGGATTCCAATGCGTTGCTGAGGTAAATCTGGTGAGGATGCCACATAGGGTGATGCGTATTCGAGTTTTAGCCTAACCAGTGTTTTGTATGCTGGTAATTTTGCCTGTTCAGGAGCATTGCGGAGGTCGCGTTTGTTAGCGGATGAAATGATGTTAGTTACATGTGAGCACCAGTTTAAATCATGCGTGGTCGTTGAGCCTAGGTACTTAATTGAGTTTACAGTGTCGATTGGGGTATCATTAATTGCGTAGGGAAAGTCGTACCGATTACGGCTGCGGGAAATTAACGTAGATTTACATTTATTGCTGTTTAAGACCATTAACCAGTGATCACATCAGGATGTAATGTTGTTCAGGTCATTTTACAGATAAATGCAGTCATTACTGTTAGCGATAGTTCGATAGCCAACGCAATAATCAGCAAACATATGAATCTGAGAGGAAACATGCAATGGAAGATCGTTAATGTATATTATGAAAGAGACGGAGATACGATTCAACACGTATGTCATGATGAATTAAGTACCGTCATCCACCGTTCACAGCAAGTAATGCAATGTCCTCAATGATGATAAACTAACGAAACGTCGACCTCATGTCGGGCACCAGTATACGCGGTGCAATTTACATATTGTGAGCGCATTTTGGGCATATCGTCGTCGTCATCAGTACATAGGACTCATCATCATCTTTTGTCTCGCGCGGTGCTTCGTCTCTGCTTCGGGCGGCTGCTCGGAAATAAAGGCATCGCATCGGTCGACGTCTCACAATATATTATTCCACAGAATAAAAGTAAGTCGTTTCTGATGGCGAAGTCGAACGACATAAGGTTAGAAATTTTTGTGGTGTTTCGACTAAAAAATACTAGGCACAATCGTTGCGATCCACTTTCATTTCTCCGGTCAGCGGCTGCGCGTAGCGTTAAGCGCATGATAACGACACACGAACAATTACAGCATTACTCTTATTATTGTCTGACGACTGATCTTAGTACATGTTAGCGCTGGCTATGATACACCAATAGTCACACGAGCTCTAGACACAGCACTCTAAAGTGGACCTGCTAAATTGCATATAAAGGTCATGTTTATGAGTGCACAACTTTACAAACAGCCCGCATGTAGCGCCAGCCTCAGCTTATAGTGTTAAAAACCTGTATGGCGTGCTAATTATTGGCACACTTGAATGGTCACTTTTTGACATTCCGGTAGTGCCGCAGAACTCGCGTAAGAGTACAAGTATGCTTTATTGCGAGCAACGGGCGGCAGTAGGAATAACAAAGCCAGATTTATCGCGACTAGACCCCTTCGTTCTCTTCATACAAATTTCCTTGAAGCTGTACCATTATCGCAAATCTAAAAAGAACTACCGAAGATGCTATTATTTTGAAGTACAGATTGTGCCTTTGACTGGACGTTAGTGGTGTTCGGTGGCTTTCACACAGGGATCTATATTGCTACATGCACACTACGTGGTTCTTTTGGAGAAGAACTACCCCTTGGGTCCACTCTCGGAGGCAAACAAACATGAAGCTGTCGGCTGAACTGACCAGCGCTGCAGTTGTTTTATAAAAATTTAACTTGTAAATAGACTTCAGTGTAATTAATGACTAGTTCGCGCAAGATTTTGGTGGAGGTTGACGCTTCCAGTCCTCTCCACGGAGCTCCGCAGTGGCCGCACTGTCCAGCTCTTTCCGCCATTCCTCCTGTTGGCGACACCTCGTCTGCATTTGCATCCGCGACTCTAACGACAATGTACGTCACGATTACCAATTCCCTGGATCTTGGCATATTCTCCGGCCAACACAATGCTGACGTCGAGGACTGACTCAGCATGTATGAGCATGTTAGCCAGAACAGCCGCTGGAACTTTATTATAATAATAGCAAATGCAATATTCTACTTAGGCGGAAGACAGCGCGTCTGATTCCGGACACACGAGGATGAGCTCTCGAGCTGTGATACCTTCAAGGAGAAGCTCCTCGACCTCTTTGGCAACCCGTCCGGTAAACAACTGGCTTCATGAAAAGAGCTGGCTACCGGAGTACAGTCGTCCATTGAATCGTATCTCTCGTACATTCAAGACGTGCTCGCTCTTTACCGGAAAGTATACGATGAAATAGCTGAGGTTGTCAACGTAGGCCATGTCCTCAAAGGAATCGTGGATGACGCGTTCAGCTTGATAAACAACAATGTTTCCACCATTGACGGTCATTGTCAAGGAATGCCACCGCTTCGAGCTGGCCAAATACCGCCGCGTCATTCCACAGTTCTCCCGTCTCCCTAACAAGACTGCGACGTCATCCTGCGTCCACCTTATCACGACACCAACGAGAACGTGATGCGTATCGTTGGCCGCGAGCTTGAGGCTGGAAAATTCAACCCCACTCCATCCACGGCCACTTGACCACACCACTGACCAATCAGCCCCTGCCATCTCCCTCATTCCGGTAGTCGTGCGGCAAGAATTCGCCAAACCCGGTTTTCCTGCTGGGTTTGCTGCTCTGTCGGCAGACCCGACGTCAGACAGGTGCTAAAACCTGTGCCTCGCGGCGACCTGTATTTTCCTCACCGATTCCGCAACCCTACTGAGTGGGGAACTACGGACGACCACCCAGTCTGCGTCCGTGGCCACCGAATTAGCCACGTAGCCCGCCACTGCCGCAACTCCACCACGGTGGAAGAAGATAGGTGATCCGACGACAGCGCGAGGCGCGGCCACTTAGTGGGACTCTACGCACGCCGCTGCCGCAAGGGGCAGCACCTGTTCTGGGGGCCACTTTTTCGCTCGCTTTAGGGCACGCGCGGCAGAGGTGCTTTATTTCGATGCATATATGTCGTTAGCCTGCTTAAAACGACTCTATTTGGTTGGAGGAACGTCCCTTTATATTGCTACACGCGTGTGGTATTTGGTTGTTTGAACGATGCGGGCGGGCGCCATCACTCGAGAAAAGAAGAGGAAGAAGGAGCTGGGCTCGCGCTGCGAGTCTAACCGGTCAACGCTGCAACCGCTGTTGTAAATAAAACCTGTAAATAGTTGGTAGTCTTACTGACTCGTCCTTCGCGTAACATTCTGGTGGAGGTGGAACGTTCCCCGTCCTCGCCACGGAGCTCCGAAGCGGCCGCACCGTCGTCTTCTCAGCCATGGCTTCCGATGGAAACACCTCGTCGCCACCTACACCTGCGGCGCCAACCACAACGTACGTTACGGTTCCTAGTCTCCGTGATCCTGGAACATTCTCCGCCCAAAATGGCGTTGTGAGTCTAACCGGTCAGCGCTGCAACCGCTGTTGTAAATACAACCTGTAAATAGTTGGTAGTCTTACTGACTCGTCCTTCGCGTAACAATATTTCTGCTGACATTCCGATTGACTCCGATGCGGCGAGCTGCGGCGCGCTGCGACGCGTCTCTCTCGTGTTGGAAATGAAGGTATTTTGACAGTAAGTGGCATGAAACCTTCTACCTGCTCAGGATTTGGCGTCTGAATAACGAACATTTGCACATGTTTAGGTATGGGTGTTTAAATGCTGACGGAGGTGGTAAATTATCGACTCTTGTACCGCTGCTGCAAGGCCTCCTGATCACGTGCTGCCCCTAGCGGCGGCGCTCACGTCACACGAAGTGGCCGCTCTCTCGCCCCAGCGCGGGCGCGCCGTCGGAGCACCTATCTTCTTACACCGTGGTCTCCACATTGAAGCTACTTTTCCCACTCTCCTCGCCCATATGCCGATTCTCGCCGTATGCCTCCTACCTCTGATGTTCCTGTAGATCACACTCATTCCGCTCGCTCGCGGTCACCTCAGCGCCGTCAGTCCCCGTCGCCCCAGCCACGCCGCTATTCATCGCCGATCAACTAAGAACTCGCCCGGAAGAAAGACTATACCATCCAGCTCCTGGGGGTAATTCTGAATTATTTTCATTGTGCCAAAATTGTCCACTGATGCCCCAACAAATCAAAACTTGCCAGAATTAATACAAGCCCTTAAGGACAGATACATCGGAGAAGATACCAGTACTACAAGGAGTCCGATTAACTACACGGGTGTAAAAACGAGACACTCGACGCCCCAATAAGCAAGGGAGAGGTCTTTGCGGCAGCTCAGATGGCCAAAAAAAAAAAATACTACCCCTGGTTCAGACCAAATTACAAATGCAATGATTACGAACCTCAGCGATAAGGTCATAGGAGCATTGCCAAACCATTTCAATTTACGCTATTGGCTCAAAGGGAAGATCCCCAATGAATGGAAAGAAGCCAAAATTATAATGGTACCGAAACCCGGGAAAAAGTCATCCCTGCAAGCACTGAGTCCCATATCTCTGACGTCGTGCATGGGGAAACTTTTTTGAACGGGTTATTCACACTCGCCTTCAAAACGTCATAGAGGACAAAGGTCTATTGCCAGCTACTATGCTGGG
This sequence comes from Dermacentor silvarum, assembly GCF_013339745.2. Taxonomy (NCBI): domain Eukaryota; kingdom Metazoa; phylum Arthropoda; class Arachnida; order Ixodida; family Ixodidae; genus Dermacentor; species Dermacentor silvarum. The sequence continues at coordinate 53,180,009 of NC_051162.1, forward strand.
TTTCCGCAGCGGCCACTCCACGCAGGACGCGTTCCTGCTATTAAAAGAGGAAGTCCTGAGCTCCGTACCCAAAGGAGGAGAACATTTAATACTAGCCCTTGATCTAAAAGGAGCGTTCGACAATGTCTCGCATAAGGCCATCCTATCCGAAATAAACAACATCGTATGTGGTGAAAACACCTTCAATTACATGAAGGCTTTCCTCACAGGAAGGAGAGCTACAATAGGCGTAGCACAAGTCACGTCGGAACCTTTTCAGAGGCCAAACAAAGGTACCCCTCAAGGAGCCATCATCTTTCCTGTGCTCTTTAATATCGCCATGAGAGGACTCGCGCGGGCCCTGGATGATGTACCGCAGTTGAGATACACCTTATATGCGGGTAATATCACTTTTTGGGCAACGCGCGGATGGCCCGCAAGGAGCAGACACTCCAAGAGGCTGCATCAGCAGTTGAAAATTTCGCCAGAACCAGCAGGCTCAATTGTGCCCCAGATAAATCCTAATTTATCAGGGTACATGAAAAAAAGATACAAAAGTAATCGAGACGTAGCCTTTCAAATTGAAGGAGTCAAAATAAAAGAGGTAACCGTTGCAAGAATTGTGGGTTGCTATTAAAAGAGGAAGTCCTGAGCTCCGTACCCAAAGGAGGAGAACATTTAATACTAGCCCTTGATCTAAAAGGAGCGTTCGACAATGTCTCGCATAAGGCCATCCTATCCGAAATAAACAACATCGTATGTGGTGAAAACACCTTCAATTACATGAAGGCTTTCCTCACAGGAAGGAGAGCTACAATAGGCGTAGCACAAGTCACGTCGGAACCTTTTCAGAGGCCAAACAAAGGTACCCCTCAAGGAGCCATCATCTTTCCTGTGCTCTTTAATATCGCCATGAGAGGACTCGCGCGGGCCCTGGATGATGTACCGCAGTTGAGATACACCTTATATGCGGGTAATATCACTTTTTGGGCAACGCGCGGATGGCCCGCAAGGAGCAGACACTCCAAGAGGCTGCATCAGCAGTTGAAAATTTCGCCAGAACCAGCAGGCTCAATTGTGCCCCAGATAAATCCTAATTTATCAGGGTACATGAAAAAAAGATACAAAAGTAATCGAGACGTAGCCTTTCAAATTGAAGGAGTCAAAATAAAAGAGGTAACCGTTGCAAGAATTGTGGGTTACTGGGTTCAGAGTAACGGAAGAGCAAGCCACACAATTAACGTGTTAAAGTCAGCGACAAAACAAGTTGCCAGAATGATACAAAGAATAACATATCACAAAAAAGGAATGAAGGAGGCGGATACAATTAGATTAGTACGGGCCCTTGTAATGAGTAAGATAACGTACAGTCTACCTTTCCACACACTAAACAAATGTGAAGAAGCAAACATCGAGTCTACAATTAGGAGCGCCTACAAAGTGACCCTAGGGCTACCAGTAGGCACATCAACCCAAAAACTATTAGAGCTTGGAATACATAATGCCTATATACTCCAAGCTAAAGACGGCGGTACGGACCGCGCAGAAAGGAGATACTCACTAGGGTGGGCTTCCCACCGTACTACCAGAACCTGGACGAGGTACTGGTGGAAATCCTGGATCCCGTCCGATACAAGATCTCGGTCGCTCCCCTGCCCAAGAACATGGACCCAATCAAAAAAGAAAAAAAAAGGATTAAGCTCGCACTCGGCCGTGCAAGGCTTGAAACAGCGAAGCTGGGTGATCGTAGGGTCTGATCAGATCAAATCGTTATCACGGCGCATGCGCACATCTCGCCGCGGCGGCGGAAACTGGTTGCGTGCAGTGTTTCCGAACTGCTGCCGAGCTGCTGCTGACGCCGCCCGCGTTTCCCCGGAGCGAACACGAGAAACGCGGAAACGGGGGCGGCGTCGGCAGCAGCTCTACGCGTTGCCTCGTTGGTGCTGCTACAATTTCTTTCTCTCTCTATCTCGCTCAAAATTTCTCCTTTCCTCACGCGAGCATTGCGCGCGCCGTGCGCATGCTCTCCTTCCCTCTCCTTAACGTCCCACGTCAAGGCAACATGTGCACGGCACGGAGAGGAGGCGAGGCACACACCGCTCTGCGAGGTGGTTACTAGGCAACGCAGTGACGTCATAGCTCGGCGAGGTTTTGCGGCAGCAGGCGGCACTTTTTACGGTTAACTAGAACAGCTTCGCTGTTGAAATAAACAAAAAACGGAGAGAGGAGAGAGTAAAATGGCACCGTAAACAACAATAAAAAACTAAGAAATGTTTTGTATGTGGACGCTTTCAGGTACAACTGTACACGGTTCATTGCAGCAGTAATTGGCAGCGATAAGAGAATGATGACGAGTGCCTCACTGTACACGTCATCGATTGCCAAGGCAAAATGCTTTGCCATTGTCCTGGTGATCACAGAGCAAGAACGGAGGGAGGAATCACACCCGACTGTCAGCGATTCGCAGGATGCGTGCCGTTTCTTTTTGAACGGCCGCCTCCCGATAAATGTTTAAAATTTTTCTAGGCGGCAGATTGACAAACGCATACAGGTTGATCTGGTGTCCGGGACACGCAGGCCTGGAGGGAAACGAGGGTGTGGATGCTTTTGCTCGGGGGCTCACGAATCGGGCAGAGCATCGACCGCACTGTCAATCCCCCCAAACATTCCAGGAGGACTCAAGCGAGGAGGACAACGACACTTCACGAAGGGCGCCTCGCGAGCTTCTTGCTCACCAGCGCGGCACGCGACAAAAATACAGCACACCCCACAAATCATTAGAAGGCGAGGACACCATAGACCTCCGCAGGCTTCAAACGGGTTCTTTCCAAACCTACAAAGATTAAAGAAAGAACGGGCACGTTTTCACTCGGTCGCGCAAAGCTTAGGCACAGCGAAACTTACTGGCTGCTATTTCTAGGTATTAACTTGATTTCTGCTAGGTCTTAACTTGGTTTAACTTAACTACACATGTAGGAAGGTATCCTCGAGCGATCATTTTCGGAGGTACCTTCCCTTTCGCGCCATTTCACGTGACTAGCGCTGGACGCGTCGGCGCCTATGAGCGATAGCGCTCCTGGCATGCCACAAACACAGGCAGGCAAACCAAGTTTGGTACAGTGCCAAGACCGCTGTCGCTGGCCGACGCCGAACACGTTGGTGACAATGTGCGTGACTAGCGCTGGACGCGTCTGTGCCTACGAGGGACAGCGTTCTTGGCATGCCACAAACGCAGGCAGGCTGACCAAGGTTAGCAGAGTGCCAAGAACGCTGCTGCTTGCGACGCCGAACGCGTTGAAAGCTAGCCGCTCGATACCAATCGGCCAGCTTCGCTGTGTCTTGAGCTTTGCGCGGCCTATATAGTGCAAGCTTCCGCTTTTTTTTTTCTCCTGGCTCAGCGTGCCGCGGAGAGAAGAGAGGAAGAAAGGCGGAGGTCATGAAGGCAAGGAGCTGGCGAGGAGGAGACCGCGTGCGCTCTTCCTCCTTCTCCTCCGGGTTGCCATGGCTGCTGCGCTGCAGTTTCCTTGACACGCACCAAAAATTACGGCTGGCTTAAACAGCTTCGCTGTTAAAATTTTCCAACGCTGTATGGGCACGCCTGTCCGGGGTGTGGTGGCTCGCCATCGGTACATCACATTTCGGGGGGCTGCCAAAATAGACCACCAAATTTAAATACCTGTTTAGGTAAATTTGAACTATCGAACACTTTGGAGCAATGGGAGGCACAACTCGCCAGCTCTCATCCGAAGGTGCAGCTGGCGCTTCTGGGTCACGTCAGACAGGCGGCAGAAACGAGTGGAGCCCTGGACTTGGGGCGCCACCCATCTAGCTCATAACCTTTCACCTCAACTCCTTTTCAATACAGTTATTCCACAGACATGGAACGCTTACTTTAATTCGGCATGCATGACACGCTAGAGGAATTAGCGGAAGCGCAGGAGAGGGCCAACTTCATCAGGGTATCTACCACACAAGCTGGAAGAGACATACTACAGGAGCTGGGCGTTCCCCCCACAGTAGTCAAAACAAAGTTCTGCAGCATCCCTCGAGAGCAGCGGGACCGCATCACTGTCGCCCCGATCCCACGAAACGTCCATCCGGAACACAACGTGGCAAGACGTCGGGCGCGCGCGAAGGCCCTCCTGGAAAAGGCTGGGGAACGGGCTTCGGAGAACAGTTTCATAGATGCAGCGCGCTAAGCTGACGGACAGGCCTTCGTTGCGGTTAGCGTAGACCATGAAAGTCAAGTAACGAACGCAATCTCGATTAGGATCAAGCCACACACAGTGATCTGGTTTCCAGCCCACATGGGAAAGATCGAGGGTGCCCCGCCAAACCTCAATGAGTCGGTACACTGTGCTGCGCGAGGGATCATCAACCGCGTAGCTACCGGGCAGCGTGACGTTGTGGGTACTGACAATCGGGACTCTCCTCCTTCGTACAACGAAATTACTAAGCACTTTTACTTGGCTCGGAGGATCTACCCCCTCCCACATTGTAAACTCAATAGACCTCAGGCTTTCACACTAAGGCTCCTACAGACGGGGGCATACCCAAACTCGCTACTTCTTCACAAAATGTACCCCGAACTTCAGACAACAAATACATGTGCACTATGCAATGACTTAGCGAACTTACCTCCCATGCTCTGGCGCTGTCCCGCGTTACGCGGCGATGAAAGCAATACTTCTTCACGTTGGGATGCGGTTCTACGCATCCCCAACCTCGAAGAACAGTTATGGGCTGTCTAACGGGCCCGCGACGCGGCAGAGAGGCTCGGCCTTTCTGTCCCGATGTGGGAGCGGCCCGATGCACGCTAGCGCGCGCCCTAATAGACCCTGATAAAGTTTTTCATCCATCCATCCATCCATCCTCCTCCTCTCAAGCCTGCTCCTACACGAGCTGTACGCATCCCTCATGGCTGCACTGTAGCCGTCACTGGAATGTGCGGTGCCCGTGTAAGCATCGCCTGCCACCATGTTCAAGTTCTTTTTACAGTGCTGACTAATTGTCCCCATGACTTTATACTTGGACTAGACTTTCTTAAGGCGCATTCCGCTCTGATCGACTATTCTGCCGGTACCCTTTGCCTCGAACTTCTCTTTTCCCCGGATTATATTGTCCAACTTCCGAATAACTTCAGTACTACCACTCTCCTCCGCCTGCCTCCTAAAGCCCCAACTTTCCTCGAGTTGCTATCCTCTTTTCCCGAACCTGATGGCGCATATGTAGTCCCACCTACTGCTTATATCCTTTGATGCGCAATATCATGGTGCCTCACACCGTCGTAACCACTGCAAATAAAACAATATGACTTCCGGTTGTAAATTTTTGGCCTGACAAAGCAAGTTCTACCCTAAGTAATTCTACCCCAACGGTTGCCACCCTGCATGCTATAGCAGACGACCACATCAACACTTTTTCAGTAGACGTCGGCTCCGATGCTAAAGCATTTCCGCAGCATGAAAGGATCGCCTTTCTTCGCGAACAGAAGCGGGAGTGGGCGCGAAGGCATCGGCAACCAATTGCAGTATATATCACAGTGACCACAAAGCAATGGTTGCCATGATGACAAAGTAAAGAGAAAATAAAAGACGATAACAACAACGGTATGTGCCTTTATTCGATCAATATAGGAATTAACCATATATAGCTCAATATACGAGTCGTAGTTATCGACAAGTACAGCTTCGCTGGTCTTCCATCTTCACAATTTGGAAGGGCTCTGAATTTTTACACTTCTATATCTCGCTTTGCTTCACTTCACGTTCTATATCTCGCATTACTTGAGCAGAGATGTGAACCCGAAAGCTTGGTTTCTATCGTGAGCCATGGCGAACACGTCTGTATCGAAACGGGAGCCCGATTCTACTGCGAGTGAGGATGACAATACCGGTGAGTCGTTATGCCTGAATCGTTATGTATTATTCGTCTCGTTAACTTATAGGCGGATACAATTAACGAATTGAGTCCTGCATTACATATCGGCAGTCAGGACCCTTGGTTGCTGTTTCCGAAATAAACCTGTAGTTGCTAGTCAGTGTTTGGCGTTTTTTAATTCTTGTCCTTTTTTGCGCTTTTTGCTCCCATTAAGACCACTTTGTACGATAGTGGGTGCGATAAATGCCACAGAGCCGCTGCAAGCCGTCGTAATACACACGCATCACGAAAAAAAAAGAGCGATATTGGAATGCGCGTACCAATTTTAGAGCGAAAGCTCTACTACACCATGTCTCGCAAGGTCATTCATCCCGTCGCATTGACCTTTGAGCCGCCGGAGCGCAAGTGTGGCAGGTGTGACGTCACGCCATGTGATCCGCTGCGGAGAGGCGTCGCAGCTAGGCTTGCTCGGAGCCTCGCCGCTCCGGTACCACGTGACTAAGTGAGGGTTTAACGGCTTCTTCGCCGGCGCTTGGTCACTCAGCCTCGCCATGTTGGGTCGTATGTGCTTGCGCTTCAGTGCATGTGACAGGCTGAATTCAATCATCCGATATAACTAGATGGCACGCTGCAAAATCTCAAGCGAAGACCGTCTTCTTCACCATTCAAGAAACGCAAAGAGACACACCATCAGATTTGCAATAAGCCTTATTTAATGAAATACTGTGCAAATAGTTTTTCCAAACTAAGCCAAACAGACCTTCTGCTCGTGATAACTAGGTTTACAAGAGTTAAACCTCAGTCAATTTTTTTCACTGTGTTGTAGCCGTGGTAATGGGTGACTGAGTACTCTTATATTTTTCTTGTATCCGCCCGCAGGTTCTTCCATCCCCAAAAAACCAAAAAAGCTACAGAAATTCTGAGAATTGTTTACTAATGCGTAAGCATTGTTTGTCTTGGCTTTGGTTTCGCTGTTTTTTACTTGCTAGTCATAGCTTAAGCTGGTCTACCCATGGCCTTCCCGGTCACAAAGAATGCTTAGGCTTTAGTAGTCAGTAGTCAGATTTTCTTGCCGCATCCGGCCCTTCAAAGCGATCGTATCAGTTGAGCAAGAACGCGGGGCATGAACACGCCTCGACCGAGCAGAGCGTGCAAAAGTGAACACCAGCTGCCTTAGTAGCGCGTAAGGTGTTGCGTGAGGAGAGAGTGAAGCGTCGCAATGCCATGTCACCTTTGCTGTCACTCTTGCAAGCTTGTGTTAAGCGCACGTTCATCGTCCATACAAGCTCTCGCCTGCGTTCTGACTGCACCTCGGTAACACCCAGTGAAAACGTGCCAAGCGTCTCAATGCGCTCGTTTGCCTGCAAGGAGTTCATAACTCGAAGGACACCCAGCAGCGTTCAATTGGACATTGCACCACGCGAAAATCTCAAGTTGGCCCACACATAAATTTCTAGTTGGCCCACCCCCAAATTTTAAGTTGGTCCAACCCCAGATTTCAGTTGTGCCACCCCTAAATTAGATTGCCCCACGTGTACATTTCAAGTTCACCCACCCTTAAGTTGGCCCACTTGCAAATTTCAAGTTGGCCCACCCTCAAATTGCAGTCTCCCCACCTCTGAATTTCAAGTTGGTTCACCCCCAAATGTAAGTTTTCCCACCCCAAATTTCAACTTCGCCTTCCCCCACCCCAAATTTCAAATTGAGCCACCCCCTATTTATGTTGGCCAACCCATAAGTTTCAGTTCGTCCACCCCAAATTTCAAGTTTGCCCGCCTACAAATTTCAAGTTGGCACACTTGCAATTTTCAAGTTGGCTTAGCTATAATTTAAGTTGACCCACCCCCAAATTTCAAGCTGGCCCACCTACAAATTTTAAGTTGACCCACTCACAGATTTCAGTTGGCCTACTTCTGCTATAAGCATCCCCATATATCTCCTAGGGAGCTCTATGTATTTCTATAAGTATTCTCTCATTAATTATTTTTGTTTAAATTGTCCCTCATGACTTACAAAAGCTACAAATCATCTACATTTACACTATATAATGATTAAATGCCTTAACTTTGCAAATTACTCATTTTTGTGCAGACACAAGGCATTACACTTTCCACGTGACAGGGCTGGGGTGCTCGCCAAATAATGCTTATGCTTTTATAACTCTTCAGTAAACTTAAGTGAAAGCACGGAAATGAATGCGGTGACCTTGTTGCCTGTGATCCTGCGTATTATGTGTTACTGTTCTGCCCAAACAAAGCTTCTACCAATCAGGTCTCACAGGGCCCTTGCGCAGCTAGTTGTCGCTCAAGGTGAGTTCAGAGCTGGTGTGTGGGGAATTGCTCACCGTCTGGTCTGTGTTCTTGTCTCATGTGCTACTCATGTGCTACTCATGTGCCCCAACAGAATCTGCACCAATCACGTCTTGGTCCTCATCGCAGGAGCCCCATCTGCACCAACAGGAAGGGGCTGGAGCCGAATTCTGAAGGTTTTTCCACCACGAACAAAGAAGCGGATGCAAAAATATTTGGATGAGATAACAAGTCTACGGAGGACTGTGTCAAGACAGAGGAGCCTCAGCCATTATTCCACGAGCACGGATATTAGCCCAGTCATGCAGGTACCCCAACAAAGATTTCTAGAAATATTTCAGGTTCAAATGCACCTGCATCCTCTGTACAAACATGGGCGATGCGGGCCTGCAGGGTTCCGTCGTTTTGCCCCGTCGTTTTGCTCCCTATTTCACCAGCCCAAAAGCGTATAGATAGCTGGCAAAAACGCTGAGCCTTAGAACAGTAAAAAACGTTAACTACCTGGTTATCGGCAATATCAGTCGTACCTGGATTGATGCCAGAGATCCTGGATTTCGGAAAAGAAAAAAAAATGGGATGTGATGGACAGGGCATTTGTCCTCATCTTTGACGAAATTTCGCTAAAACGAAACCTGCAATATTACCTAAACATGATCTTGTTGTTGGTTATAGATTTATTGACAGCGGCACTGTGAACATAACAATTACAAACCTGCAGCAAAGACAGCACTCTTGTTTCTGGTGTCAGGCATACTGAAGCGTGGCTCCAGCTTGCAACTTTCATGACAGGCGAAGACAGTTCATTCTGGACCCGTTTTGAGGTTACTGAGTAAGCAAGCTGAATGACTGGTCTCTATGCAAAGGCATTCATCTGTGCTCAAGCAAACAAGAATTGTGCTGTTTGTACAGCACTTGGAATAACCCCACAGGATCCACTTGAAATGAATGGGGCTGAAATACACTGTTTTTTGATCTGCCGCACTTGTTGGAATGTGCTAGGAACACCTTGCGGAAATATGACCTGCACATTGGCAAGCATGTTGTTTCATGCAAACACATACTCAAAATATACGAGCGCACGCATCACCTTAAACTCAAATATCTACCAAGAACCACTGACAAGCATTTGTACGAAACATCTTTCGGCAACATCGAGGTAAAACTTGCCTCGCAAGTATAAAGTAACCGTGCTGTATTTGGCACTCGAGGCATTGATTACTTTTAATAGTCTACCTCCTACTCACACACAGAAGAAACTTTGTAGAAAGATTGCACAAGCTGTTCGATGCCATGAACAGCTCCACAGTGCACATAAATGACCGGGAAATCAGAGACGCCATTACCTGGTTCATAGAGCACATCGAAATTTTAAAGGCTTGCGTACTTTAGATTAAGACTTGGAAGTTCAATTGCCCTCGCCAACCTAGGACTATATTTGGATGGCGGATCACAATTAAAGAAATCTCGATGCTGTGGCAAGACCTCGAACAATCTTCTAATTTTCAATTCTTGTTGACACCGCGGCTGGATCAGGATCCCTTTGAGAATACGTTCGGGTTCATTCGGCAGCAACACGGTTGTAATGAAACTCGGAATGTCTACCAGTTTTCTGCTGGAGTCAGGCACATTATTGTATCAAAGCTTTTCAAGCTTTCTGTCACAGCAACTGCGCGGAGGACAAGGTTGTTCTTTTCACTTAAGGCATTTCCATGGACTAACCTTAGCAGAGTGTCTGAAGGGCCACTTAGCACCTGGGGTGCTGCTTTTACAGAAGGGTCCTCTGAAAGTAGTGAAGAATCAAGTGGTGATGTGCTTGAATCAAACATAGTTACCATGTGTGGATATTTGATACACACATTTCTAAAGAAAAGCCAGCTCAGCTCATGCCACGACCTCCATGACGAAAGTATCCAGGACCTCACAAGACCTAGCCAGTTATTTATGATGTTTAAAGCTGTTGAAATAAAGAGCTAGGCTCTTTATTTAACTGTGCAAACTGAGGCAGCATATGAGTATGTCGTGAGGCTGGACGGCAAATTTACACATGCAATAGATGTTATTGTATACCATCAAGGTGTTACAAGTGTATTGTTCTCCATTGTGGCAGGGGAGTACTGCGATTGCCCATTTTGCAATGCAGACTGGAAGCATCAATTTCTGCAGCTCTATGTTCACCTTCAGCTTCTTTGGCAATTGCGGCTTCAAAACCGTGATTTAAGCTTGGCAAAAGGGCCTAAATCTGCTGCCCGCACAATAAACTGAAGAAAGTAAGCATAATACTTCCTTTTTTTTCCCAAATGCGTAAGCATTTCTTTGTCGAGTTACTGAGCAAAACCATCACTGTACGCGTGACGCTCAGAAGCCGAGGGCTCTATTCTGGACATTCCGCTATTTTCTTCGAGGCTTGACGTAGGCGCGACGCGTACAAATTGGCGCTGATTGCCCCAATTTGCTTTCGTAACGTGACGCAAATTTGACGTTTCGCCTAAGAAACTTTAATACAGCTCCTGAACCTAACGTTCTTGATAAAGCAAATCAGTTTCCCTCCTCAGTAAAAGTGAAGCAGCTAGCTCAAAGCGCACGATTATTCCGTAAAAAAAGGCGAAAGCTCGCGAATCAGTCGCGCAAGGCTTTAGACACAGCGAAGTTGGCCGATTTCATGGCGTGCGGCCTTTCCCTGGCCGCGTATTTCATGGCGTGCGGCCTTTCCCTGGCCGCACTAATTTCAATTTCTTCACGGGAAATTGTCAAAAAATGCGCTTTTTGCACACGTTTGCGAGTGTGCAGACGATTGCGCATCTTCCATCTTAGTTGCAGTACTCAAAGGCGCAAGGAAAGATAAAGGGTTAAACAAAAGGGGAAGGGTTAACTCGGCCTAAGGGGGGGGGGGAGGTTACAACCCCCCCCCCCCCCTCTTGTTTTCTCGCTTGTTTTCTCCCTTGAGACAACATACGCGACCTACCAGTGGTGACGAGCGCACGTTCTAGGCCGCATTATCGCTTTCTCGTAAATCATCGATAGCGTTGCTCGCGCAAAAGGTATCCGCTTGCGCGACGGATACGCCGGCGCTGCCATCTCTTGTTCATTTTGCTGCTTACTCGCACCGCGTGAGGAGCTTTGCGTGAGGAAACTTATAGGCGCCGCCTTGCGTTCATCTTTTTATGAATAAAAAGCCGGCGTTGTCATAACCTCCAATGACGCGAAAAGTAACTAATCTTGATTAGAATACATCCACAGCGGTGAAAAGTGCCAAAAGTCGTCTGAAGATTTCTAAGGTTCACCCAATTAATAGAAATAGACACGTTAAAAAAGAACAATGGCCCAAAAGAATTAATGCAAATGCAAACACCACCCGAGAGCGATGCAAATGCTATGAGCATGCGTTATGAACAGCATTTCATAGCCAAACGACCCGGAAAATTCGGAGATACGCATGCCTCTCGGCCGCCATTGCATATGACCGCTCATTAGCATAATTCGCTCGGCTTGTCGCTCCTCAAGTTATGGCGGAAAATATCTGCAATGGCGGCACAGCGCAACATCACGCAACGTCAAATTGACGTTTACGAAACAGCTCTTCCTGTGACACTCCTCAAGGAGCATTCCTTCAGCCAATCAGCAAGCTGACGTGGCGGCTATCTTGGACCGCCACCATATATACGCGAAATTTCAGATGCATTTCACTGACTTCTGTACGCTATCGTCCACTTTCTTTTTAGAGCGCTAAAGTCGCAATATAGGTGCCGAGGACCAGAAGAAAGTATTAGTCGATAAAATTTGTAGCTCCATGTCACGTTTCGTCAGTTTTGATGAAAACGCAAAATTGGATTTTGCAAAACTTCCGCTTCGCGGCACAAATTTCGAAGCACGTGGCCTCTCGACACCCAATCGGAAAGTCAACATTGCGCACAATGGCAGCCGTGCAGCCGCCATGCGTGTCGAGAATAGAGCCCCGAGTGTGTTACCCGCCTGGCTTACCCACGCTTGCAGAAGGCGAATATATCTGAACAATAAGAACATATGTACCGTGTTGTCTGTGTTGCCGCGCAACACAGACATATAAGCAATCAATGAGTTGATAAGGATGATAAAGAGCGGCGAGAGGTTATATGTGTCTGATCTGGTTGATAAGGGTTCGACGCAGATGGATATTGTGCTAAAGAAGGATAAGGGATTGTAATGGTCGGAACAATCCTGATAAGGTTGATAAGGACCGATAAGGGCTGGATCGAGTCCGATAAGATTGATAAGAACAGATAAGGGTTGATAAGGATTGGATCGATTTCGATAAGGTAGCTAACTACCGGTAAGGGTTGATAAGGGTCGGATCAAGTGCCAACATATTACAATGCCAATAAAGCCTACATTTACTGAACCGCAGTGGCAGTGCTCTATGGCGCTTGCCTCCGCGACTAACGCCATAGAGCAAGTGACAAGAACGAAGCAAATTCCTGTTAGATGGCGTCAGAACAAGATGAACCTCATCTACAAAGACAAAGGGGATAAGGATAAGACGAACTCGTACACGCCAGCTACAGTAACGTCGGTGATATATATAAAATGGCAATGCAAGTCATAAAATGAGAACTCTCGAAGTAGGTCGAACCGAGTCGTGACTCAGATTACCGTTTCAGAAAATAAAAGTTTATTTAGCTCTCTCTCTGGGAGAAATGCAGAATGGGTTCAGGCCAGGCAGACGCTTAGAGGATAATATTTTTGTAATAACTCAGTGAATAGAGGTTTCAGTAGCTCAGATTAGACATTTATCGATAGCATTTCTAGATATTAAACAAACCTATGACAACGAGAAAGAGTGAAATTAGTCAAGAAGAAACAGGCCAACCTGGACGCAGTAAGGGTAAAAGCAGACCAATTCATGCTGGCGTTCGCAAACAAGTATGCAGCTTTAGAACAGGAACACGAAGATAACATAGAAGTAATGAATGAAACCATTACCAGGCTGATTACAGAAGCAGCAATTGAAGTGGAAGGTACGGCTAATCGAGAAATCTGTGGAGTACAGTTAACCTCTCAATATGGTTTTCATAGAATATGAAAAGGCATTTTATTCAGTAGAGATACGAGCAATCATAGAGACATTGCGTAATGAAGGAGTCCAGGAGGCATGCGTGAATATCTTGGCAAATATCCACAAAGATTCCACAGCTACCTTGGTTCTCCACAAGGAAAGTAGAAAGTTTCCTATCAAGAAAGGGGTCAGGCAAGGAGACACAATCTCTCCATTGCTATTCACTGCATGCTTCGAAGAAGTATTCAAGCTCATAGACTGGGAAGGCTCAGGGGTGAGGATCAACGGCGAATACCTCAGCAACCTTCGGTTTGCAGATGACATTGTCCTATTCAGCAACAATGGGGACGAATTACAGCAAATGATTGAGGACCTTAACCGAGAAAGTGTAAGAGTGGAGTTGAAGATTAATATGCAGAAGACAAAGATAATGTTAAATAGCCTGGCAAGGGAACAAGAATTCAGGATCGCCAGTCACCCTCTAGAGTCTGTAAACGAGTACGTTTATCTAGGTCAATTACTCACAGGGGACCGTGATCATGAGAAGGACATTTATAGAAGAATAAAAATGGGTTGGAGTGCACACGACAAGCATTGCCAAATGTTGACTGGCAGCTTACCACTGTCGCTGAAAAGAGAAGAGTACAATCATTGCATTCTACCGCTCCTAACATATGGGGCAGGAACTTGGAGGTTAACAAAGAAGCTCGAGAACAAGTTAAGGATCGCACAAAGAGCGATGGAACGAAAAATGTTCGACGGAACGTTAATAGACAGGAACAGAGCGGTGTGGATCAGAGAGCAAACGGGAGAGCCGATATTCTAATTGACATTAAGAGAAAAAAAATTGGAGCTGGGCAAGGCATGTAGTGGGTAGGGTCGATAACCGGTGGACCATTAGAGTTACAGAATGGGCGCCAAGAGAAGGGAAGCGCAGTCGAGGACAGCAGAAAACTAGGTGGGGTGATGAAATCAGGAAATTTGCAGGGGGAAATTGGAATCAGCTAGCGCAAGACAGGGGTAATTGGAGATCGAAGGGAGAGGCCTTCGTTCTTCGTACGTAGACAGGGAATTGTTATTGGATATTCTGAACCACGATGGCATAGATGACGATTTCATGTAGCTGCTGAGGGAGGTATATAGACACAACCGAGTACATGTGGTATGGGAATATCGAAAAGGTAATGAAGTGGTGGGAATTCACCAAGGACTGAAGCAAGGATGAGTCTTCTGTCTCCATTGTTGTTAACGCTTTATGTTAAGGGCACAGCAAGACGACTGGAAAATAGCGAATCGTGGTTTGATTTATCCGACTGTCATAAAACTTGTGACTGTACACGAGAGATCTTGCACTACGCCACCAAGGGAACGGCGGCCGTCGCGGCAGGGTATCGAACTCCCGACGTCCAGCTCAGCAAAACAACGCCATTGCCATTGACCCGCCGTGGGGTGTCACGCACGAAATAAACGTCTGAAATGTTCAGCGTCGAAATTTAATATCTAAATGTAATTTGACCCTTCATAATGCGCAAGTAAGACATCGGGTTATGCTTAGGGGTGCAACTTCGACTGCTAATGAATGCGACCGGGCTAAGTGAGAACAAAAATAAGAGGAGCCTCGCGAAAGGGCTGCTGCTATGCGCGACATCTGATACGGTATGTGCCTCCGCGGTGCTATTCGTTTGACCACTAATAAACAACAGGCTCGCTTGTGATCTTGCACTATAATTTTATTTTTGCGTACGTTGTGTCCATACTTTACCCATATCCCCAATTATTCTCTTCCTGTAGGCAGGGCACCAGAGGAAGATTCACTGTATGTGATTTCTGATGCCGACAAGCATCTTCGTACTTCTCTATGCAGCCACTATAATAATTCGAAAAAACTGCGAAATATCCATGCAGTGTGTCATTCCACGCGTGAAGTTCACAATGAGTTTTGTTGTCTGGAAGGAGGAAATATTTCAATGTCAGGTGAAAGCTAGACAGGAGTACCCCCATCTATTTGCTTTAATGAGCGCAATTCAATCGTGACAGAAATTAGCTGCCAACATTTGCATACGTATATTCACTAACAGGATAGCACTGTAGAAAGCAACCTATAAACTGGAGAAATACTCCAATGGCTCAAAAGTCTATAGGAGGCTGTGGCATCAGTAATGGACAGTAATACTTCGTAGACATCCCCATTACCTGGCCTCCAATGTCAGGTTAAAATACAACATGGTGTTGTAGATATGATGCCCAAGTGAGTAGTGTCAATATTCAGTGATAAGTACAAGTTCCAACCCTATTTCTTTCTTTTATGATCTATTTAATTTTTCCGTGCAGCACTACAAGAACAGGACACGCAGATGTGAAACTCTCTACGCAGTTAAATAATCAAATTTGGGGATTTTACGGGCGAAACCACTATCTGATTATGAGGCACGTTGTAGTAAGGGAGCTATATATATATATATATATATATATATATATATATATATATATATAGAGAGAGAGAGAGAGAGAGAGAGAGAGAAGCGTTTATTGTGCTGAGGGAGGGTGGAATTCTCCTGAAGAAGGTGAGCCGCGCGATATCCTGAGGTTGCCGTATTATACGGCATCCCCAGGTCCGAGTTAGCGCCGCTACCCACTAGACCTTTTTTAGTTTTCACAGGCGCCACCATATTGCGTAGGCAGTGGCGCCATCTATGGGAAGTCGGCATGCTGGTTTGGGCGAGCGCTCCGTGTTACATGCCAGGTACACGCTCGGCGCGCGTGCTTGAGCCTGCAATCAGCCTCGGAGATCAGTTGTGTATTCCTAAGAATTTGTTTCACGAATGGGAACTTACTGCAGCATTCCCACTGTAGCTATACGCTGTGGTTTAGCAGCAACGAGTTGTTACGAAACACGTAACAAGGCTAACGTTGTGTGTACCGTTCTGCTGCAGGGTAAGTTGTGCTGTCTACTTTTATAAGCGTCCTAATTGTTATCTGTAGATGCATTGCTCGACTACTTTGTTTGTTGGTAGAATGTTCCGCCCACGAATGAAATAGTTTTGGTTAGTGATAACAGCATACCATACAGTCTAAATCACACTTGTCCAGTGGGCGAGCGACCGGCTGGGGACTGCGCGAGCATCTGAAGCAGTGGTAGATGCTTGATTAGAGATCTGTTTGCTCTATATTAGGGCATATAGCCCTAATATTTTTTTTCTCTATATATATTTTCCCCCTATATTATCTTTTTTCCCCCTATATTATTTTTTTCTCTTTGACGTGAAAGAAGAGGAAGAAAGCCCGACTTTTTTTGTTTGTTGTGTCTTGATCGTCCTGTCATGTACGACGCACTCACCCGTCTTACGGAAATAATGTGCTCAAAAATAGCCGTCGGATTCTTTTTAAGCAATACCCTTTGGATATTACTGCTTTACAGGGTAAAAAAAAATTGGCGGACGCTTAAAGGGCCCCTAAACCACCCAGAGGTCAAAATTTAGGTGTTGCAGTTGTGCACGAGTCTACACCGAACACGTAGCCGCGAGAATTTTTCGAAATGGTGCCGTAATAGCGGAGTTACACGCGTTTGATGATCGAAAACGAAAACGGCCCTCGCTCGTTTCGCTCTTTCCTTCGCTACTCTCCTCGTCGGCTGGTCTCTTCTCGCCGAGTGCTGCTCCAAATGTCACGTGACATACGTCATCGCCAACGCGCTTCTCAAAACACCTCACACTTCCGGTTAAGGCACGTCCACGCTAGCGGCAAATATACCGACGGCGAACCGGCCTCCCGTGCCCTAAAACGTCTGCCGCGCGAGAGGTGTCCAAAGTAGACGGTAGTTCGGCCGGCGCACTGCCCGCAGCACTATCAACGGGCCAATCGACGACTGCGAAGCTGCACGCCTCCGCCACCGGCTGACGAAAACATCGGCTGCAGCTTCTGTTCCAAGCAAAATAATTTTCTCCTATCTCCAAGGCACGGGGCTTCGCTGCCCTCCTGCGAAGTCCGAACACCTCCTCTACAGGCCTACTCTCCGTGGCCGCCGTCCGAAACATTCCACCGCTAAACACCAATACGAAGACATCGCGCTTCACCTCACGGATGGCAGCCCCATCACCCTCGTCACCAACGTCCGTGTGCTCCGCATGCTTATAGAGGCGAACGGAGCGAATGACATGGCCCTCGCAAAAATCCAGGTAAATGCATTCAGCACCATGAGACTTTTGAAGCGGGTGGTCTCCAACCGCCGTGGGGGTATGAAAGAGGAGAATCTCCTCCGATTAATCCAGTCATTCGTAATTTGCCACATCACCTACGTTGCTGCGTTTCTAAATTGGTACAAGGCTGAACAAAACAAACTCAACATCCTCCTACGCGGTATCTATAAACAAGCCCTCGGCCTCCCCGGTTACACCAGCACTGACCTCCTCCTTCAACTAGGCATCCATAACACACTGGACGAGCTCATCGAGGCCCAACGACGCTCTCAGCTGGAGAGACTCCACTCACAGCGACGGGCCGCAACATCCTCACCTCGCTCGGTATTACCTACCACCATCAACACGGCCATAAACACCAGATCCCCTCCACCATACGAGCCTGGATTCACGCCTACCCTATCCCCAGAAACATGCACCCCGAATACAACCGCGCACGCAGCACAGCACGTGCCACGGCTCTCACCAAAGCCCTTGCTCGCAACGACGGTGTGAGTTTCGTCGACGCCGCCGAATATCCCCACGGTACCCGCTTTGCAGCCGTCACCACGCGTGAAGGCTCTCTCCATCATGCTATCAGCCTAGTAACCCCACACGCTGAGGAAGCTGAAGAAGTGGATATCGCGCTAGCCACACTAGACCTAACATGCCATACCATCGTCTCTGATTCCCGCTCCGCTGTTATCAACTACATCAACGGCCGTATCTCCCACCAAGCCTTGCGCATCTTAAAACAAGCAACCCGCTCAGCCGACCATCAGGTTACACTCGTCTGGTTCCCAGCTCATGTAGGCACCGTCCACCCGCACCTTCCCAACCTCAACGAGGTTACCCACTCCCTATAGCGCGAGGGCTCGCTAACCGCGCGGGAGACGGGGAGGCTGGCCCCACCGGTAGGAATCGCCTGACACGCTACAATGATGTAGTGAAATCCTTCTACTTAGAGCGTAGGACTTTCCCCGGCCCGCACTGCAAACTTTCCCGAGCGCTGGATACAACTTTCCGCCTGCTACAAACTAACACTTACCCCTCGTTACACCTTTACAACATAATTTACCGAGACATTTACCCCAATCCTACGTGCCATATCTGCAAGACAAAGCCAGCCACACTTACACACATGCTTTGGGACTGTACACAACAATACCCCGTCACTAACACCACGACCCTCTCGTCGAGATGGCACGCTGCCCTGCGTAGCTCCAACCTCGACGACCAACTCTGGGCGACCCAGCAAGCCTGCGAGGCGGCGAAGAGGCAACACCTCGACGGCCCCACGTGGGAGGCCTAGGCCCAGCACCACCTCTTGCTGGTTTTAATAAAGTTTATTCAGTCTTTCAGTAGATAAAGTGATGCGTAAATTTTACATTTTATGAAGAACGATATCCACTGTCAAACGTTAAACATGAACTCCAGAGCTCCGATACTTGTCGAGCTCAGCTGCCGTGCACGGCTACCGACGGGAGACGACCGGCTCGGCTGTGCTCGCATAGCAGCCGACGGCGCCGCTTATATAAGCGCGTTTTCTTCTTCATGTACAATTATTGCGAAGAGCGATAACAATGGTAAGAAAATATTTCGGCTTGTGAGCGTCGGTAATTCATTCCGAAGCGCCGTCCGTTTTAGCTTTGAAGTGAGCCGGAAAAGGCCTAGCGACGATATCGGCGCCGTCGAGTGATCGGCGGCGGTTGCGGTGAGGCTACCTCTGCGCCGCACAAATGGGTCCCGGTCTCATCCTCTCTACGGCAAGGAAATCTAGCCGTTCGCGAGGAAAACCGCCGTCGAACGGCGGCCCGCGAACGGCAAACGGCATGCGGCGAGTTACCGTGCCGGTAACGGGGACGTGGACTCAGCGCTTCTCGGCTAACCGCTGTCGCTGCGGTGCCGGCCCGTGTTCATGCGAAGCGTGCCGCTATAGACCCTGTGTTGCGCGCTCGTCTAGAAAGGCCAACACTGTCACACTCTTTTCGCGCAGCTAATCAGACCGCTAAGCACGACTGTGTTGGAACGCGAGCGATTTGGCACTTGCGCTGCGTGCTGAAGTTACCGATTCGCAAGGGCTTACAAGCGAGCAACACGACAAGGAAGAGCAGGGAGCGCGCGTACCTGCTAGTAGACAAACCGGAAGTCGCAGGTTCTTGTTCGACCAATGGGCATCGTCCCCGACGCTGACATCACCAGATTCACCCTGCTGACATCGTGACGACCACTGGGGATACCGGAAATGCCAGAAGAGGAGGACGGCATTGTTTTGTTGATTTTGTGGCGCGCCCGCGGCGCGTAGCGCTGCAGCGTTTGGCATCGTTGATAGTGACGGCATTCTGGGCCGCGATTTTGTAGCAATGCCTTATGACTTATTCTACTCTAGTCTTATCATCCACCACTCACGGCCGGCTGATCCCGTTGATAAAGCGAGGGGACCGTCCCTCCGACCACTGACAAAGTGCGATAAGCGCGAAAAGGCATTATTACCGGAAAGGCATCGCTACAAAATAAGGGCACTGAACTCGATGCGTGTGTTCACTTGAAATATTCAAAAATATTTGAGGTGGTTTAGGGGCCCTTTAAGCTTCGCCTTTAAGAGTAGAATGCGATAGCGTTGTCGGGACCCGTTCGTATCGCATCGTTCGCATCCGGCAAATAGGCTTCATTCACTGCAACACTGAACGTGGGAAAGCCAGCTTACAAAGACCAAGCTTACACCGATCCCCTTAATGTCGGCATCACCTTTAAACAGAAATGCTTTGCTGGAAAGACCTTTTTTTCGGGGGCAATATAAGCGGGCTTATATTAAAATTTGAGAGCCCTAGCACCTTTTATTATTATTTTATTAATTGTTTGCTATTGCCCGACACGCGCGTGTGTCCAAAACGAATTAGCAGGCGAAGTCCTAATTTGACCTGCCTAGGATGCGAGCGCCACCTGGATATAATTTTCGTAAGTATCCGAGCGCGCGGCTGTAGGTCTGGTAGAAATGCTGGAAAAGGGGTTTGCGTTTGAGTTTCCTCGTAGCCCGATTAGGTTTTCTCGTACATTCAAATTACAATCCGACGCCGAATGGTAAACAATCCGACCGTGAATCCGACGCCGAGTGGTAAAGTCGTACTTTACCATTTTTCTGACAGATTTCACTGTGAAAAATTCAATTTTTGTTCACCAAAACCTTGCACCACGTGGAGGGCCTGCGCGGTCGGGGTGGTTGGAGTTGATTTTCTCCGCCACCGACGCCGACATTGCGCACCAACGCCGGTCGCCGACTCCGGATTTTCTGCGACACGGGGCCCTTAACGCTTTCGCGTTAATAGTCGTTCTTCCTCTTCACAGCCACTATCTCTCTCTCTCTCTCTCTGCTAAGTGTGCGTAATGTAAGCTCATCGCCAGACAGGCCGGGCTACGGCCGTGATAAAATTTCGCCCATTTTGCTCTGGTGGCATCGCATTGCGGCATGGCTTGCTACCGTGTCTACACCATGCCCGCCATGCCTTCGAAAGAAAGGCAGCATGCGGTTACAGCGTTTCTGGCGCTGCGTCAGAAAGTCTTTCGCTTGTCCACTTCGACGCGTCCGATGGAGATACGCGCAAAATTTCTCGAAGGTGATGCAGTGCCGGAAATGATCGCTCGAGAATATCACCTCTGAATACAACTTACGTTTGGTTTTCGTGCACCATCGCGGCTTATAGTACTTATAGTACGAGTGAGTATGTCCGCTTTGAAGGAGTACGAGGGGTGCCATACTTTCTCCCGGCGTTTTACATCGCCATCATACATTCGTTATCAAACCGTAGTCGGGATGCCGTCGCGGTTTTCCCATCGCCGTCATTCAAACTTCGTAATCGGATTCTCTCCACGCCGTTATGGACTCTCGTCACGCCGTTGTGACGAGAGTCCAGTCCAGTCCAGTTAATTTTGTGCTTGAATGCATAAAGCGACGTTTTGTTAAGATACTAACTGGAACGCCAATGCATTTCTCCGCAAAGTTCGATAATTAATATCTCGAAACTGGTGTCATCCCGAGAATTCTTTCCAAGTGGGCCTTGCGAACTCCACGGCTACAATTTGTAAATTGCAATATGGGCCATCAGGTGATTAGTTAAAAATCTAATTAGTGAATTATTGGTAATTATTCAATTATGCATTTCAATTTCTTGTGCAAGTAATGTCCGCCTCTTCGAGTAGACCAGCTCATGAACGAAAATTGTGCTATCTGCCACAGGTAAGCTTTAAGAATTTTTGAAAGTGTTCGCTGTAACACCCTGTATATATATTGTCACGACTAAAGAAACTAACAGCCACGGAAGACAACGAAGTGAGCGACACAAGAGCAAGCATAAAGAGGACAAAGTTGGCGCGGCCAATTTTGCTTGGGCCTCTGAATATAGAGCTTGTGTTTTTGTCGCACCGTCGTCCTGTATGCTGTTCTTCGTGTCCTGCGACAATATATATCTGAACATCACGGCAACGAGTGGTTTCAGGGCGACATATCCAGTCGCTCAATGTCGGCTGACAATTTTGCGCTTCACTATCTCCGCGATCAGCCCACGAAAGGGGCTAGACGCAAAGCTGATACGGGATATTGGCGATAACGCACTAAGAAACAATTCGTTTTTTTTTAATTGAGTGCGCTCCTTCGAGTTGACGATGAAGAGAGAACTTACGGAAAGCGTTTGCCCCGGAAATTTGATGCGCGTTTCTATCGTACTCTGGCGCCGCAGTGCGTTTGAACAAGGTCTAGCACGTCCGGTCTTGTGCATCCACATGCTTTAAGCATGAATAAAAGTCAACATGGTTCATGAGGGTGCGCGATGACGCGCTCGTTACTGAAATTTGCAGCATGTCTCGTTGTGTAATAAGTGGTCTACAAAACCCGACGTATACGACGTGTTACCTGTTTCCCCAATTGATTCCGCTGCACGCTACCCACAGAATCATTCCCTTTGAAATCTTTATTTCTTATCCAGAGGGCGCCAATACTGGGGCATGGATTTGGACACGACGAATACACAAGCTATCGCTGACAAAGATATCAACATAAGATTGGCTCTGCGGGGACTTTATCGTGCTTTAATTTTGTTGCCCTGTCAAAAGGAGTAGCCTACGCCAATAACTCTGCTAACCTTTCCTTTAAAATCATGCACCTAGAAAGTGTCTGACACGCGCACGGAAGTCTTCGAAAGGCCTTTCCGACAAAGAGAGAACAAAGAAGAAGAAGAAGGAGAAGAACAACAGGAAGATGGCCACCTCTGAAGTGTCCCGCATACCAGCCTCCAAGAGCTCGGGGTATCCCAGGCTCCAGAGTACCGTCGATAGGAACGATGCATCCAGGAACACTAGGAAATGGCAATGTTCCGCCTTTCGCGCCTTTGCCGTTGTGGGGGTCGTCTTCGTAGCAATGGTGATATTGCTGAGCATCTACCTTGGAATATGGCAGCACCGACAAGGCCACGCCATCGACGAGTACCAACAGCCGTTTTGTTGCCCGAGAGAAGCGCAGCAGACTTTGCGGTACGTCAATACCAGCGTGAACCCGTGCTACAATTTCTTCGAGTACGTGTGCTCCAACGTCATCAAATTTCGAAACTGGCAGGATACCAACATGCAAAGTGAGCTCGACCACATTGTGTTTACCGGAGCCATGCCACCCGGTATTGAGCGCAGCCCTGCAGGTGATTTCCTCATTGCGTACTTCAGGTCTTGCGTTAAAAAGGTGGCTAGCTTCCATGATTTCGTATCCGACATTGCTTACACCCTGGTTCGGAAGGAGACGAGCTTACTAAACAGGATGGACAGAAAGAAAGCCTTTGCTTACGCAACCACAGTGGCAGCCAAGTACCAAATCTTCACAGCATTTTATGTGGTATACGACAACTTGTCTGCTGGACTTATCATTGTCTACAGTGGAATTTGTACCGACAACGAGGATGTGAGTTATGCAATAGCCGCTTCTGTAGTCGCTATCAACGTCGGCTTAAATGTGCGTATGAGCACTGAAAGGGTGCTTGAATTCAAAGCCACCATATGCGGCCAGACTTATCTCACCGAAATGCAAATTAAAAATTACACAGCGGCCAACCACAGCAACTTCTATAAACAAGTATGGCGCATTGAAGACCTACAGGCAGGTCTGGATTCCATTGGTTACTCGTTAAGCAAGGCTCAGTATATCACAGCTTACGGCGCAGACCGCCTTGCAAGAATGCATCACATCCTGTCCACTGTGGAGAACAGCGCCATCGAAGAAGGTGTCATAGCTGCGTACTTCCTATGGCACAGCGTCCTCAGCATCACCACTGGATTTTACGCTTCGAACGATTCGACACCGCAATTCGTGCTTAAGGCCTGCAACGAAAGCCTGGAGAATATACGGCACCTCTCGTACTCCTTCAAAGTGGACGTACTCACGAGCATCGAAAGAGACGCCCACGCTCGCGCCATCTTTGCCGCCGTTCAAGACGCAGTGAGAGCGGAGTGCATGGCGAGCGGCCTATTTCAAGAAGAAGACATCAGACATCTCGAGAACTTCTTCCAAGACCTGACCCTGCACACTCCTGTCCAACTGCGTCTGAGTACAACCATGGTTCCCAAGCCATCGCGTGATTTCTTTGAGAATCTGCTGCGAGGCCGCGAGTACAACTTCCAGGCTCAAAAACATCGCTTAGCGTTCTTAAGAAAAGAGGAGGTACGTTACTACATGAAAATAGCCTTCATTGGCCGAAGCCGAGTCTATCTAACTCCCGAAATCTACAAGTTCATCCGCGCGGGCACAGAAAACGTACACCTGCTGAACATGGCAGCGTTCGGTCGCACACTTGCAGAGGCCCTGTGGTTCATGGTGTTCAATGGCATTCCGTGGAGTTCGGGGACCGTGACCAATTTGCTGCGGCTGAAGGAGTGCTACGGTAGATTCTATGGCATCAAAGCTGAAGACAACAGCCACGACGGCATTAATTTCATCCCGGCGCTGGGCCTCTCATCCGTCCTCAAGGCATTCAAGAGGCCGGATTGGTACAGCGTAAAGCCGGCATGGAGCTTGCTGCGTCTGTCACACGGGCAGCTTTTCTATATTTTGGCAACCTACGCGCGATGCCCGAAGGGGTCATCGCCCAAACAGGTGTATGGCATCAATGGACCGCTAATGTATGTCAAGGACTTCGCGAAAGCCTTTTCCTGCCCATCTGATGCGCCGATGGCAAGACATCATCAGTGTTCTCTTGACGCACATCAGAATTGAGAATGTTTGCTCAATAGCTGCGTGCTTTTCGACGAGCAAGACTTAAATATTTTATTCGTTTGTGCTACCTGACTTCGATTTTTTTAGGCACGTGAAGTAAGATGTCATTATTCTTGTTAGGTTCATATTATGTCTTCTTCGTGCTTTTCTTGTGCTTTTTGAAGTCTAGCGTTCCAGTTTATTTATTCTATAGTTAGCGCACTTTGCAGAAACCTAGATATATTCATTAGATAGTAATAAATGAAATGTATGTTGCAGATAATGTAATTCAATGATAATTCGGGATTTTAGCTTAAACGAATCCTTGATCATGTATATAGTTATTAACTGTGACTTTCAGAGCTGTCGCTATTCGTCACGTTGTTTAATATCATAGGTGTGATGTGAACAATTTTTGAATTTAGGGCACTACTACGGAATATGCTGGGAAGTGTTACTTTTTGCGTAGTTCATACTTTGGTCAGTAATATGTATTCGTATGTAAATAGCGTAGCTTGCACTGGAGGCGCAATGCTAAAGAGACAGCGGGGCTAATGGGCACCTAGCTAGTCCTGACTTCTGGGCTAGGCTAAGCACTACCAATTGATCCCCAGCATTTTCCGTAATTTATTGATTATTTATTGATTATCGATTAGCTATTGATTGGTTATCGATTGGCTATCGAAGAATGACTAAGAATAAGTAGTTCCAACCATGCTTAGTTATACATAGCCAGGCTCAGATTCGCTTGTTCACAGGGGTATGCGCTTGGATCCTTTATGCCTTACCGCCAGGACTGGCCCACATTTTCTGTTAACGCGCCACGGGCTTACGTCCGGCTTCAACATATCCGCTGTTAAAAGCAACACTTTCCCGCGATGGCCAAAACGTGGGCAGCGAGAGCAATTTTAACCTTAGCCTCAAGCATTCGGCTCTGCCGAACACTCCCACGTCTTCTACCTGCCGAGGAGACCTTTACCGTAAACCTTACCTGCCAGCTTTTGGACTTTAAAACGCATAAAAAATTCTGCAGAACTGATGTGGAAGGGGGGGGGGGGGTGGAAGGTAAAAAGCAACCACTTTCACAGCCAAGCTGTTATAGTCTAGGTTCCAGGAGATTGCATCTGCAGAAAACCCGAAGTGTGGTGTGCAACAATTTCAGACACGTCCCGTCACCTCGTCGAGTCGTATTATTAAAACGCGGGGTTGGCGGCGCTTTCAAACTTAGGATTGTAAAAATGTGCTCAATCTTAAGCTTCGCTTACAAGATTGCAACGGAATAGCATTCAAAGATCGCCGACAGCTTCTTACGCTTCCCGACAACTGCAGCTTATGCAACCTTAGTGGTTACCGGGAAACGCTGTCGCCGAACTCTGTGCACGAAGGCCAGCTTTCGGTAGAAACGCGACCTCATGCGTGGGCTGATCCAGGAAATATTGCACAGCATTTTCAGGTTTTTGTTATTACAGCGAAGCTGTTTGAGCAATCAGTAAAACCATGCTCTTCGATCGAAATTAAATTGTCGCAGTTTCACCCGAAAGGCGAAGCAATAATTGCGATAGAAACTTAGTAGAGAGCTATACGGAGTAAGGATAGTAGTTTTATCAGCTGTATAAACTTGAGCCAATTCTGTTTTCGTGAAGTGTTCTTTCTTCTTTCTGGGGTTTTACGTGCCAAAACCAGTTCTGATTATGAGGCACGCCGTAGTGGAGGGCTCCGGATTAATTTTGACCACCTGGGGTTCTTTAGCGTGCACTACAACGCAAGCACACGGGCGTTTTCGCATTTCGCCTCCATCGAAATGCGGCCGCCGGGGCCGGGATTCGATCCCGCGACCTCGTGCTCAGCAGCGCAACGCCTTAGCTGACTGAGCCACCCCGGCGGGTCGTGAAGTGTTAAAACTGGACTCGTCTACGGAGCCCAGTTTCAACACTTCACGAAAACAGAATGGGCTCGCCTTGAGGCCATTAATCATGAAGCAATGCGGGCCATAACGGGACTGCCACGTCTAACTCCACTGCCAACCTTACAGGCCGAGTCCCAACTCAACACTCTTGATGAACTGGTGCACCAGTGTCGATGCGCGCGCGCCCTTAAGCCATCGAAGCTATGCCCGGCTGCTGCACTTTCCCGGTACATGGGACATGACATAGACAACCCAGCTTCTACGACACCCGATGTAGCTCCCTGGAACAGGGTACAATTAAGTGACAATAAGCATCTTGGTCGTCTGCATCAACGTTTACAGATACTATCTATAAACGTTGGCCTGCATAGCCCGGCTCCTCGCCAGGCGAACGCTCAAGTTTCCCGACTTCGTCGCACCGATGATAATCAAGACGATTCGACTCTCGTAGCATAAACTGACGCCAGTGTTAATGGTACCACGATTCACAAATCTCTCATGTGCTTGTTGATACAAGAGGCAGGCCAGACGTGCTCGTATGTTGCCGATCCTGCACCCCCGGCTTATCTTACCGAGCTTGCCGCCACACGGGACGGCTTGGCTGCGTTGCTCCCTTTTGTTCAAGCTGCTAGATATTCTCAGCTCAAGGGGCACGGACTCGACTCAAGCCATCCACGACATACGTAGGGTATCTCGGTTCTCTCTTCTCTCGGATAGCATTCACCGTATGGCTGCCACTACAAATTTAGTGATACGCGTTCAGTGGGTGCCTCGAGCAGCCCTGCCAGGTCTACTTGAAGCAGATTTGGCAACCCACCCTGAGAACATAACGTACCCACTTCCGCATTTTCCTGAAGACGCCCGCGGACAACTGCTCCGGGAACAAGAAAACCTCCGACGTATCACACGAGCTCTTATACCTCCGTGTGGGTCAGACCTCCCTGATAAGTGGTTCTTGAAGGAAAGGGAAAGGTCCCTGGTGGGTTAACCCGCCGAGAGGAGGTTACGTTACGCAGGCTGCGTGTCGGGGTCGCACTCACCCCGTCTGTGACCGCTCTCTGGGCACAACAGTACCACGGTCCCTATGATACATCGTGCCCATTTTGTGACACTACGATTCAAAATGTGACAGTGACACACCTATTATGGACATGCCCAGGACTTCCCCTAGGCCGTCTCCGCCACCTACGGGCAACAGGCCTTCGGCCTGGCCGCCCACCCGGCCTTGAACGTTGGATTCATGGACCGTATCATCGTTCACTTCTAGATTTTTTTGCATGAGTCAAGTCTGTTCGTGTATTTTTGATATACTTTGTTTTATGCCTAAGGACAAGCTTTCGAAATAAAAAAAATAAACTTGGAGATGCAGCAGCACCAGCACCGCGCAGAACTGTTGTCGACGCTGTCGGAGTTTTGCCCGCGTTCGCATTGAACGCGCGCGGCGTTGGTGACTGTTGCCGCTGCCTCTGGGGGCGGCTCGGAGGTTTTCGACGAGATCAGAATGGGACACTCGTCGAGCTGCGTCGAAAATGTTACCCACCTTCTCGCCTCGCAACGTTTTTATATAAATACGCATTTGGTGCCGCAGCTAAACGTCGCCTCCCCTCCCTCCCTCCCGTCCCCCCATGGCCTTTCTCGCGACGGAAAAAGTCGCGTTTGCTCTCTATATATGGTGATTGTAAAGGAGGAAAGATACGCTTAATTCTGCAGCCCTTCAGGGAGCACAGCGCAGAACGCGCGTTTGCTCTCCGACGTGCGTTCGCTCCCCGTGAAAGCGCGCGTCCCTCGCGCTCTTTCACTCGCACATGCAGCGTCCGGAGCGCAGCGACGATTTCATCGCCGTTGACATCATACGGAACCTCACGGCGACGGCGACGCCGACGGCAGAAATCTGCTTTGGAGTGTCCGTATAATTACTATCGCAATAAAACATCGCTGAGCGATGGGTTGCCTAGCAAGCACCTCGTGGGGCGGCGCGTGCTTCGCTCTTCTCTGTGCCGTGCACATGTTGCCTTAGCATGGGACGTTGAGGAGAGGGAAGAAGAGCATGCGGTGCGGCGTGCACAATGCTCGGGAGAGGCAAATAGAAAATGAAAGGGAGAGAGAGAGAGAGCGGAATTGTTGCAGCAACAACGAGGTCGAGTTACTCTACATGCTCCCTACGGGAGCAGAGTTAGGTATAAGTCCGCCATCTTGCGATCCAAATTTGTGCAGTGAAGCCACCTCTCGTTCGCGCAGAGGCAGCCCCTGCGCGAACGCGGAGCCAAGTAGGAACGCGGAGCCAGAGCTGAAAGACGCCATCCGCGAACAGCGGAGACCAGTGAGAGCGCCGGCTTCCGTGACGTGCGCGCGGCCACTCGTACACGCCCCACCGCTCGATGCGTACTCGTATGTGGTTCAGCCGGACCACTGGTTTCGTTCTGTCGTCTGCTCGCGTAAGCTCTCGCGCGCTCTTTTATGGTCTCCTTCGCGCTTGCTTCGATTGTCATGGTTCGATTGCGGCGTTGCACCGCAAACACCGCAATAAAAGACAAAACTGCTGCGAACGTTTTCTTAAATCAGTAAAGTCGTAGGCGCGAAATGCACGCTAGCAGGTCACACATGGGCGCTTGCGTTATTTTACGCGTTTTACCAGAACCTTTAAAATATAGAACCAAATGGCATACTCCAACAAGCAGAAAAAACTTGGAGTAGGCTTAAGCTTCGTTCTTAAGAGTGGAACGCGATAGAATTAGTGGACGCCGTTGACGCCGACACCGTATTTTCTGCGACATGGGCAAAGTACCAATTTGACCTGCCTTAGGGAGCCTAACTGCAAGCGCTGTTTTAACAGCGCTTGCATGTAGGCTGCTTAACCTGCCTAGGATGCAAGCGCCATCTGAATATCATTTTCGCAAGTAAAGTACCCGAACGCGCGGCTGTAGGTCTGGGAGAAATGCTGAAAAGGGGTTTCTGTTTGAGTTTCCTCGTAGCAGAATTAGGTTTTCTCGTACATTCAAATTACAATCCGACGCCGATTGGTAAACAATGCGACGGCGAATCCGACGCCAAATGGTAAAGTCTTACTTTACAATTTTTCTGACGGATTTCACTATGAGAAATTCAATTTTTGTTCACCAAAACCTTGCACCACGTGGAGGGCCTGCGCGGTCGGGGTGGTTGGGGATGATTTTCTCCGCCACTCACCGACATCGCACGCCGAGGCCGGTTGCCGACGCCGGAATTTCTGCGACACGGGGCCCTTAACGCTCTCGCGTTAAAAAATGAATCGCCGCCCATTCCTGAAGAGGGTCGAACAGCGAAGCTGCCCCCCGGCGCTGCCGATGTGTTGAGCGTCTTGAGCGCGCACTTCGGGATCGGCGCACAGCTCGTGGATCCACAAGCCAACTCTCGCTGACGCTCACGGTAGGCACCTCCTTCCTCAGCAGTACGCAGTACTCGAGGTCTTCTGGTAGTTGTAGCTGAGATGGAATGTGCGGAACCACTAATACAAAGCTCCGCACATACAACCAACGCTACTCTTCCGTTGACTTACTTTTATTGCGATAGCAATTATATGGACACTTCCACCGGATTTCTGCCGTCGCCGTCGTCGTCGCCGTGAGGTTCCGTATAGATAAAATCTTCGCCGCGCGCCGTATGCCCGAGCGGAAGCGCGCGGGGACGCACGCTGTCACGGAGAGCGAACGCACTCAAACTTCCACGCGCAAGCAAGGAAGAGGGAAGCGAGCGCCGGAGGGAGCGGGGGGGGGGGGGGGGGGGGCTCATTTCTACTCTGCCAACAACCGCGCTCGTCGCTCGCTCGCACCGTCTCTTATCTCCACACGGCTCTGACCTTTATGCGCTGTGCATTCGCCGCTCAGTTTCCGTTGAAGCGATAGACCGCACGTACCTTCACCCGCTGCGGCGTATATGCGCTTGCTGCCAGCGTTTTCACAGTCGTTGTCTGCAGTCATTCAGTGTGATCTATTCATGTTTGTTTGTGCGCGCTCACACCACAGTTAGTAATAGTCGGGCCACATTTTCCAACGCGCGCTACACATGCAATGCTGCCCGGATCGGCAGTGCAGCGCAACAGGTGTGTCCCTTCGCACGCGCTGCCCACGGGCAGCGCTTCTCATCAACACCACCGTTTCACACGTGCCTTCTCGTGGTCATCGAGCCTCTCTTCATGTCGGTCTACTTACGCCGCAGCACACCTGCTTACTTAATCAGCTCATGTTTACTACAATTCATATTGCTACGAAAGCCGCTCACCTTACTTCGTATGACATTGCTGTGTTGCTATCGCATTCATTGCTTCGCCCTTAGGGCGAAACTGTGACATTTTTTTCCTACACCGCCATTGGTTGGCGCGCCTCAGGCTCTTCCCCTCCAACGCGAGTATTGGACTGCGCGACGCACGTCAACCCCCTCCCCATTCTCCCTTTCACCTGCACCCTTTCACAGCATTCTCACAAGGGGAAAGGGGTCCCTCCAACCCTTTCCCCTGATGAGCTCTTATCTTCCTCTCTGCCGCAAGGTCACGTGGCCCCTTTTAGCGAAGTCAAAGATGGAAATGCTTTTGTGAGTCACTGGACCCCCGAAAGCCACTGTCCCGTGTGTGGCGTACCCTAAGGGGTCTTCGCTCATGTCCCCAGCAACGACACCCATTTAACGCCCTTGCTCTCCATCAAAACCACCATGAGATAGCCGTTGCAGAAGAGTTTTGTGCGAAAGTCGCCGGCGGAACAGTTCTACTCCCTGACATGGTTTTAGTCGACATTCCTGGTCCACGAGATACAAGTATGGACGCTCCTTTTTCTATGGAAGAGTTAGAGGCTGCTATGGCGCTATGTAGGTGTTCGTCTTCGCCAGGGCCCGACGGAATCACATATAATGCTATGCGCCACCTACGTCGCGAAGCGCGATGAGAACTGCTCAACATTTTTAATAGGTCACGGCATGATGGCGTCGTTCCACAGGAATGGAAACGCAGCCGCTTGGTACCGTTGCTAAAAGCAGGAAAGTCACCGCTAGAACTGTCATCATATCGGCCTATAGCACTCGCCAGCTGCGTCGGAAAACTCATGGAGCGCATGATCCTCATGCGTCTCGAACGTTATCTTGAACACCACAATATTTACCCTGACTCTATGGCGGGATTTCAACGAGGCCGTTCATCGATTGACAATGTCATTGATCTCAGCAATGTCATCTGTTGAGCAGCAAAAGTCTTGGAAACGATTATCAGTAGCACTATTTCTTGGCGTGAAAGGCGCCTACGACAACGTTTCCATCAAGCCATCCTAGACGCACTTTTGACATTGGAACTAGGAGGGCGAGTATTTCGATGGATCCAAAGCTACTTGACACAAAGGTACTTGTTTGTACGCTGTTGTGTCTGGCGGTCCCTCGGGACAAAGGAGGCCGGCGCCGACTCAGACGCGCCAACCTGGCGCCCTTTCTCGCGGCCGAGAATTGTCACCTGGGACTGAGGGATTAGCAGTTGGTCTCCGGGCTACCTCATGCGTGGCTAAACGGCAGCGTCGCCCCTTGGTGCGGTCCCGTGAATTACCAGCGCCGCCCGAACCACGACGACGCTACGCCGACTGCTGCCTTTCGAGACAGCCACCGCCCTACCTGGTTCCGCGAACTGACCACTATGGAGAGGCGAATCTTGAAAGGGGCCCGCGTCTGGCAATCCCGGGGGAACGACATCAACGTTCGGTTCCCAAGGTGTCAACCGCTGCCTGTGTTCGGGGGCGACCTAACAAGATTGGAGGCGGAGCCCGGCGGGAAACGACGACACATCACGTGCGGGATATGTCCACCTGATCCAAGATGCTGATTGGCTAAAAGAACTACAGTGTGTTCCCTCGTCGAGTGAAAGAGGGAAACGAAAGGGATAAAACATGGGACTTGAGTGTTGTGAAGGGAGGCTGGAGGCTTGACCATGTAGAGCACGCTTGACGATGTAGAGCACGCTCGACCATGTAGAACGCTCAGAGATGTAAACGCTACCACATGCAAAGATGTTAGCACGTAGACGGCTCCAATATCATGGAGCCCATCTTGTAATATACCATGTACAGTGTATATAAAACAATTTTCTAATCTCCCTGGATAACTCCTCCTCTTGGCACCTGGCACGGCACCACACATGGAAACCTTCGTGGACCCCCGGACCATCGACCATTCGCAACAGTGGCTGGCAGCTTATGGGATCGGCCGGCGTTGGCTACATCGGTGTGGTGAGTGCTACGTGTTTGCTTCTCTTTTCGCCAGACTCATTAGCGCAGGTGACTAAGTCGGTAATGGTGGTTTGGTGTTGTTAGTGATTTCATCTCGCAGACCAAGAATATAGTGTCTCGTGGGCTAGGTTACTAAGGGGAAGAAACACAGGGTGCACTGTAAATACGGATAAGTTTGAAATCCAGGAACTCCTCAAAAGTTGTGAGCCGATGGGCATTTTGGTTGCCCCTGCGGTAGGCAAAAGTCAACAATTGGAGCTTTTACAGAATGAGGAAGTGAGTTGGGAGAAGGCCGGAGAGGCCAGAAAAATTCTGCGATCTCCCGAAATTCTGCGATCTCCCGATGTGGTAGCGATAAGGACGGGCTTAGGGCCTGAGTTTGCGCTTCATGTCGCCAGGACTCTCTAGTACAAGTAGGTAGTTGCTAGGAGAGTAACTGTGTGTTTTCTGGCGGGCACCATTTTGGGAAATTCACCTTCTTTAAATAGCGAATTTTAGGAAGGGTGAATTTTGAAGGCAAACGAGATCGCTATGGAGAAATTCAGAGTGCAGGACCTCCTTCTAATTTGCGAGGAGTTAGGCATTTCGGTCGACTCCGCAAAAACGAAAGAAGCGGTTCTCGACGTCATGAAGGTAGAAGAGGTGACGGTCGAGGAAGCTGATGAGGCTTGGGAGACAATTAAGGAAAGAAAGCAAAAGGCAGAGGAGTGCAAGAGGCGCGAGCTTGAAGCTGTTGAGAAGCGCGAGAGGCGCGAGCGTGAAGAAGCAGAAAGGCGCAAGCACGATGCCGAAATTCGTGAGAGGCGCGAGCAAGAGGCAGCGCAACGGCACGCTCTTAGGATGAAAGCGCTCGAACGGGAAAATCAGATGCTCAGATGGCGGACAGCGCGACGCCAGCTCCACACTTTCGAAACAGACGAGGGTATTGTTAATTTCCTTGCCGGTTTTGAACGAGTGTGTGAGAAAGAGGGTGTCAGCCGGGACTTGTGGGCCGAGCGATTAGGAGCACTTCTCCCGTTTAGTGTCGGCGCGTGTTTTATGCATTGTTTGTCCGAGGAGAAAGCGCGCGACTACGACAGGGCTAAGAGGGCTTTGTTCAGGCGCTTTGGTGTAGCATGGCAGGCCGACTTCGAAGGCCCAAAAGACAGTGAAAAAGCCGAGCCTGTCGAAGGTAACATTAGCACTGAGATGACTAGTGTAGAAAGCTTTGGAAAAGGTGTGATGCAAGTGGCACACACACAAAGCGAAGAGAGCGGGGGACCACCCGCACCAGAAACGGAAGGCCCTTTAGGCCAAGTGGGTACGGCGGCGGCAATTTCGGCCAGTCTGCCAGACAAGGTCACGCATTGCTTCTCGAATAGGTCGGAGCAAATGCTGAGGGAACCGGGAAAATCCACCACCAGCAAGGGAGCTTTCAGGGCGAAAGCACGTGAGGAGACTCAGAGACTGATAGGCGCATTCCCTATTGAGCAGCGGTCACAGGACCATGGAACGATTCCAGAGGCAGCTGTAAGCAGTGATGAGTTAGACGGGTTAGTAGCCGGAAGCGAGGTGAATACGGTCACCGAAGAGAGCTGTGGTTTTCCCGCCCTAGAATTCGTGGCCGACTGCGAAGGCCAGGATGAGAACAACAAAGCTAGTTCAGACAGCGCTGAGAGGGCTGTGGTGCCAGTAGTTGACGGAAACAGTGACAAGCGCGAAGAAACGCTTGTTTCGCCATTTAGTAAGGCTGTTTTGAAAACAGAGGCCGACTTCGAAGGCCAGCGAGAAGTTTGGCATGCTATCGACGGCAGTGATGGAGCTAGACCACCTGAAGATAGACTTAATGACGAGCTAACTTGCTCAAAGGTCAAATCTGGTTCTGCTCTATTAGAACGGCAGTCGCACTGTGAAACCCAAAGGGGCAAGGAAATTTCAAGCGCGTGTGCCGAAACTGCAGACTCTACGATGCATGCCAAACAGAAAAGGCGTAGGCGCAAAACGAGAACGGCGGACGCGGTCGAGGCGCTTGGAATCAAACATGCGAAGCGCCAAAGCGACAGGGGCAAATTCGCTAGGGTCAGAGTCCAGACAGAGAGCGTGAAAAAGCGAAGGAGGGTAAACCCCAAGCTTAGGCGTTTGCTGCGGTCAGGGACCGGCGTGACGCACGTCGCGAAAAGGATAGTTTCGCGAAGATTCAGGCGTGGTGAACGTCGCCTAACCGCATCTCGTACAACGCATAGTAGGCAGAGGGACAAAGGGAAGCGTCCTGTAGGCTGTTACAATGGCCGATCACTCGCAGGGGAAAAGAAAGGAGTCTGCCAAGCAGATAACTGGAAAGTGCGCGCACAGGTCTGTCAATGTATCTCCCTCCCCGTACTTGGAGGCGGTTGTCCTAAAGTCACAGCTACCGGATGTGTCAGGCGAATTAGTGGCTTTTGCCTTCTTCGCGACGGCGCCTTGCGAAATCCCCGGAATGCGCGACCCCCTCGAGTGCGTTTGAAAGAAAGGGGTGCGTTTGAGGCCCGAAAACAGAGAAAACAGGAAGACGGGTAGGATTTTTTCTTCTTTTGTATTCTGTCTGCCCGAGATTGAGTTCAGTTTTGAAAGTTTGACAGGCGTAAAGAATGCCGCAGTTTTTTTGTTATGTTGTTAACCTTTCCGGCTCAGGTTAGACCCACGATTTAAAGGGGAGTGTGTACGCGGCGACAGATAAAGAATTGTATTGCAAACAGTGTCAGGGTTACAAAAAGTTTAGAAGGTCACGCGCAGGTTGCGCAAGTTGTAGACCGGAGTTTTCGCGCGAGTTAGTGTCGCGTCATGTTTTGTTTGCTTTCATGAAAACGTGACAGCTGATTTTGGAAAGCGTCGGATGGTTGTTCCCGCACGCACGTGGAGAGGACCGCGCGTTAGAAACTGGTTGCGCGGATCGCCTTTAGCGATAGACTTATTTTGTCTTCAACGTCTTACAAAGGGGTATGTCATATGAATACGGCCACCTGCTCAGATGGAGCTTATAGCATTAAAGCAGCGCAATTTCGAAGTGCGCAGGGGAAAATGCAGAATAAGTTAGGCCTTGTGAGCCACTTTGGGCACGGGATAGATGGTTTTCTTATTTGCTGATTTAGTATCTCGGCATTATGTAATGATTGTGTAGCTTTTTTGTGCTAAGTGTTACGGACTATGAATTACTGAAGGCCAGCTCTCCCTTCGCCTTCCTGATCTGTGGAAGCTCTAATTCATAATTACTTAGCTTCATTACATTAACCCAGATGGTGTCTGTTTCCGAAGACACGTCATTGGAAGTTTTTTTGGTACTTGTCCGGATCAAC
Source organism: Dermacentor silvarum (assembly GCF_013339745.2). Lineage (NCBI taxonomy): Eukaryota > Metazoa > Arthropoda > Arachnida > Ixodida > Ixodidae > Dermacentor > Dermacentor silvarum. Next base: position 53,216,059 of record NC_051162.1, read on the forward strand.
GAGCACCTTGTGTTTCAGGGTTTTCTTTAGATAGGGGGCAGTCAGATTTTTGGAATTGGTAAAGTCTGGCGATGAGAGTGGCTTGCAGTGGCGCTTGCAGCATTGTGTGTGGCTGACAAAGGTCGCTCCTTGGAGCTTGTCATTTCTGCAGCCCAGTCTGAGCCCACCTATGAAGAGGCCTTTGGCGGGAAGATCATCATTCCTGGAAGCAGCGGTCCCATGGCTTTGAGCGAAGCAGGCATCAAACCGGCCGAGCTGCATGAAACAACTCGACCTCCCGATGCATCATCTGGCGGCGGGGGTGCTGTTGTGTCTGGCGGTCCCTCGGGACAAAGGAGGCCGGCGCCGACTCAGACGCGCCAACCTGGCGCCCTTTCTCGCGGCCGAGAATTGTCACCTGGGACTGAGGGATTAGCAGTTGGTCTCCGGGCTACCTCATGCGTGGCTAAACGGCAGCGTCGCCCCTTGGTGCGGTCCCGTGAATTACCAGCGCCGCCCGAACCACGACGACGCTACGCCGACTGCTGCCTTTCGAGACAGCCACCGCCCTACCTGGTTCCGCGAACTGACCACTATGGAGAGGCGAATCTTGAAAGGGGCCCGCGTCTGGCAATCCCGGGGGAACGACATCAACGTTCGGTTCCCAAGGTGTCAACCGCTGCCTGTGTTCGGGGGCGACCTAACAAGATTGGAGGCGGAGCCCGGCGGGAAACGACGACACATCACGTGCGGGATATGTCCACCTGATCCAAGATGCTGATTGGCTAAAAGAACTACAGTGTGTTCCCTCGTCGAGTGAAAGAGGGAAACGAAAGGGATAAAACATGGGACTTGAGTGTTGTGAAGGGAGGCTGGAGGCTTGACCATGTAGAGCACGCTTGACGATGTAGAGCACGCTCGACCATGTAGAACGCTCAGAGATGTAAACGCTACCACATGCAAAGATGTTAGCACGTAGACGGCTCCAATATCATGGAGCCCATCTTGTAATATACCATGTACAGTGTATATAAAACAATTTTCTAATCTCCCTGGATAACTCCTCCTCTTGGCACCTGGCACGGCACCACACATGGAAACCTTCGTGGACCCCCGGACCATCACCATTCGCAACAACGCACAGAAGATGGTCCGACTACTGACCACTACACATGCCGTGGCGTTCCTCAAGGCGGTGTTCTAAGCCCTATTCTTTTTAACCTCACACTTCTTGGGCTGGCTGATTTTCTACCGGAAACAGTGAGTGTCTCCATCTACGCCGACGACATCTGCATCTGGGCATCAGCGGTGACTCGCCCGCAGGTTCGTGCAAGGTTACAGAAGGCAGCAACACAGGCAACTGGCTATCTTTGCACACAAGGCCTAACCATCTCGACGGGAAAATGTGCGTTAGTCGCTTTTACGCGAAACGCGATGTCTGGTTATCCAGTGTGCATCAATGGCCAGCGTATCTCCTACAAGAGAAATCATCGGTTTTTGTGTGTCTTTGTTGACCGAGACCTCTCCTGGAGCCCTCAGGTTGCCCACTTGAAGAAGAAGCTCACATGTATGGTTCACGTTTTCAAATTCATCGGCGGTAAAACGTGGGGATCATCAGTGAGCTCTATGCTACAGTTGTACCGAGCACTTTTTATCGGCTTCCTACGCTATAGCTCTCCCGTGATTGCTAAAACATGCAAATCAAATCTTCGAGCTCTTCAGAGCGTGCAAGCACAGGCAAAACGTGTTTGCCTCGGCCTTCCGCGGAGCGCCTCAACAGCAGGAACAGTTATCACGGCTCAAGACCACCCGATCACGACTTACATGACCATCGACACGCTTAGGGCCCATATTCTCCACGTTTCACGGATGCAATCAAGCTCTCTTGCCTCCCTGCCAGAACGACGACCACAGGCGTCATTCTCCAACGTGGTCAGCATTCATAGTGCCTCCCTACCATCGGGGTTCACACCCTCGACACGTTCACCGTCAGCGTTGTGGTGTTTAAAACAACCTGAAGTGCGCCTTTACGTTCCAGGAATAAGAAAAAAGACGGACCTGCCTACTTTGGCCTTGAAGCAAGCAGCTCTCGATTGCTTGCACTCTTTCTACTCTGACCGAATCCACATATATACGGATGACTCTTCCACTCAGACCAGCTCCACCGGCGCAGTGGTTATACCATCACGATCAATGGGCATCACGTACAAGACTTCTCACGTGACATCATCGACCGCTTCGGAGCTTGTTGCCCTCCGAGGTGCCACTGATTATATTAACAACCAACTGGCTAATCGGGGGGTAATATTATGTGATTCAAAGGTGGCCCTGCAATGTCTTCTGTCAGCTCTCCGTCGCGGGTTCTGCGAACAACTCGTCTCGGAGATACGAGAAATGCACCACCATACGATCGCAAAAGTACACGACGTCGTGTTTCAGTGGCTGCCGAGTCATTGCGGTATCACCGGCAAGGACATCGCCGACGAAGCTGCTAGGAAAGCACACGAAGGAGCAAATCTTGTTTCTGTACCTTTATCGAGGACTGACTCAGCCCAACACCTAAGCAAGCTAGCGCAAACTATGACATTGGAGAAGTGGCATACAACTGAATTCGCCCAACATTGGTTGCATTCTCTCGACCCATCTATGCAGCTGCGGCTGTTGCCTGGATTTCCGCGAAATGAGGAAACAATGCTGTGCCGCTTACGCTTGGGTGTTGCATTCACCAATGCTTACACGTGTTTGATTGGAATGGCTGATAGCGCCGAGTGTACTGCCTGCGGTGTCGATGAGACTATAGAACACCTACTATGCTACTGTCCATCTTTTCAAAACGAAAGACATGACCTCTGCAACGTTCTTAATAGGCTAGAGAGCAGACCGTTCACTTTGAGCAAGATCTTGCGACCATGGCCTCGCATATCGCAGCTGCAAAAGGCCACAAAAGCGCTGCTGCGATTTTTAAAAACTACATGACTGAGTGAGACCGTCTATGACCCGGACTGATTGATCATCAGTGATAGAACAGAGATCTGTTGCTACGTCAGCGATATCAACAGTGGACTTTCTATTCTTCTCTTAATCTCTCTCTCCCCTTTTTCCTTCCCCCAGTGTAGGGTAGCCAACCGGGCTCAGTCCTGGTTAACCTCCCTGCCTTTCATTAAATCATTTTCTCTCTCTTTAGCGAAGTCCGACAACGACGGCACAGGGTTCGCATAAACAGCTTCGCTGTAGAAGGCAATGGTGAAGCACAAAGTTTATATGTATCATGCTGGCTTACCAACAACAGTGATCGCTGTTTTGAACAACGCCATCAACCTAATACAGGAGGCTAACCTATACATAACCATGATTTCAGTCTATTAGACACGAAATGCGTGAGAACGATGCCCATGACTGACACGAATGTTGTATAGCGACTGCGGTTAGATGTTTAGGGGGTTCCATTGGGTTGGCCGCATAGGATCACATGATATTGTGTTTTAGTTCCCACGAAAAGCGATCAGATAGTGTAAACATTTTCCAATTCTCGCTGCCAATTTACAGACGCAGGTTCTCTTCGTCGAATGAAAACGTATACAGGCAAGATACAGTTGAAACTCGATTTTACAGAACGCGATTTTACGAATTTCCCGATTTAACGAAAAAATCCGGGTTCCCCCCGCAGTTGCCCATAGGCTTAATGCTTTTACGAACTCGAAATAACGAAACAAACTTCACCGCCAAAACCCAATTTAACGAAGCTCTCCGAGAAAAACATCCATAGAAAAAGAGGTTTCTCCAAATTTATGGCGTCTAGAACGTCTGGCAGTGTGCTGCCAGCGGCTTGCTGGCATGCTGGCTTCCACCCTTCTACTTCCGAGACTGAGTCGGGCTCCACAAGCCCGCAACACGAGCAGCTAGGAACTTGGCTTCGCCCAGTTGTTGGTGAGATCTTCGTCGACATAACGAGGTGGCCGCAGATCGGAACTTCGACGACTTTGTGAACGCCGACGCAGACGCGGACACTGACACAAGAGAAGTTCTCGACGAAGAGGAGATAGTGCAGCTTGTTTCCGGCGCACAAGAGGAGTCTGAAGATGGGAACGATCCGGATACTGTCGAAGCTCCCGTGGCCGCACCAAGTATGGACGCCGTCAACCTTCTGAGGCGGTTTGCTGGGGCACACGAGGGTGCCGAGGACGCTTTGATTTCACTGGCCAGCTGCGAGAATTGTGTGCTGCCGCTGCTCACGAATTAAGCGCGCTGGCGAAAATCACGAGCCTTTTCACTAGGCTATAAATTTGTTGTTCTATCGAACGAAATTTGACGTTCTCTCAATTTTACGAAGCTCCCGATTTAGCGAACAAATTCGCGGGTCCCGGTTACTTCGTTAAATCGAGGTTCAACTGTAATTCACAACAGATGCACTCACCGCAGCTGATGATGCCCATCGCATGTTTGCGTGGCAAACACATATGTCTGCATACTGTAGTTACCGCTGCACCTAAAGGCTACTCAGTGGCTCTTCGACGACCTTGTATGAACAGATATCATGCACATTTCACGAAAAATGAGCTAGAACAACTCCAGGTCGTTCGTAGCACGCGATCGACGGCGAAGCATTCAAGCAGCGCCACGCAGGCTCGCACACGCAGAAGGTGAGGAAAGGCTCGCCGTGCGTTATTTCCTCCTTGCCCAGTGATATGGTCTATAGACCGTTTTATCGATGAGAAGCAACGTAGCCTCGAACCAGGGCACTCCCCTTCTCGGACTGGGATGTGCGGATCGCCGTTTCTCCCTGCGGCACCATCGAACTGTAGCGGTGTCATTGCGAATTAGTTGATTCTAACTTGTTAGAGCCACACTAATGTTATAACCACACTAAGAAGCAGCAGCCATAATGAATGTGCCGGAAATGCAAGGAAGCCCGATCGAAAAAATACAGGACCTCGGGATCCTAGGACTCAATATATCGGACACAGGCAGCCGCAAGGCATGGATTCAACAGACACTGAGCCGCGGCCGAGCAACACAAGGGGTTCTTCTTTCTGGGGTTTTACGTGCCAAAACCAGTTATGATTATGAGGCACGCCGTAGTGGAGGGCTCCGGATTAATTATGACCACCAGGGGATCTTTAATGTGCACTACAACGCAAGCACACGGGCGTTTTTGCATTTCGCCTACATCGAAATGCGCCGCGGCCAACACAAGGGGTCCTCTGAAGACTCACCAGTCGTAAGCGCGGCCTCAGAGAAGACACCCTCGTTATAATTACGAAAAATCTCATCATATCGAGAATTCTGTACGGCTTCCCTTACACGCGAACCACGGTAACGATGCGTCGTCGCCTCGAAGCAGTTCATCGTCAGAGTATACGTATAGCCTATGCTTTGCCGAAGCGTACTCCAAACCACGTGCTTTACTGAAAGACACAAACGAACACGATTGAAAAAAACTAGGGGAGGACGCAGGACGTGCCCAGGTGCTGTAGCTCGCCGCTACGTCTTCTTACTCGCCCAGTTCAGTCGGAATCCACAAGCTCCTCTTCTCGCAACAACGTCAGCGCCCTGGCTGCCCGTGGTGGTGGCCATTGTTCACTCCCTTCCAACCAACGTGGGACAAAATGAACAAAGTCGGAGGCGTTGCCATCACCGCAGAGCCACCTCAATGCAGCAATACAGCTCAATGCATTTACACGGATGGTGCTGTTTCACAGAATCACGCCAGTACTGCCTGGACGAACAGTGACGGTATCAACACGGCAATAAATCATGCCATACCATTAAGTACGACCTGTGCAGAGCTACAAGCGATTCCGGAAGTTGTCCAAGCAGCCAGAAATGGGAGCCTCGAGCATCGCAGCCCTCTACACAAATACACGGATTCGCAAGAAGCCGTACGCGAACCAAGCAAGATTTACGCACACCCGCTGACAACCGCCATCCACGAAGAAGCAACACTTCTGTGGCACAAGGGAACTGAGCTGCACATTCATTGCACACCGAGTCACATGGGCGCAGAAGGGAATGAGCGAGCGGACGTGCTCTCGCGGGGAACATATTTACCCAATCCTATTCCCCTTACCCCGATTCCGTTGCAGCCCGATCGGCCGAAGATGTCAACGCTGTCGATGCTCACCTGCAGCTCCGACAGCATAGAAAGCTTGCTCTACAAGCGCTTCTGCACGAAGGCCATGACCCCCTCCCTCTGGGCTTCCACGCCGGGCACGCGTGGCACTCCGCCGTCTACGCACCGGCATGGCAGTCACGCCTGCGTTCAAGGCCCAATACCTTGACAGGTCACCTGACCCTACCTGTGGAACTTGCAACACGGCTGCGCCAGCCACAGCACACCACCTGCTATGGACACGTCCTGGCCTATCCTCACTGCGAAGAATCTGCCTTGCGGGGCTACAGAGCTCAGTCGTCACACTAAATGACCGGATCCTTCCAAGAAGGACCACTGAACACCGCAAAGCTATAAACGACAACTTGCTGACCTACCTTATAAGGAGCGAATCAATTCACCTAATCTAGGCACCTCGCGGGAAAAACCACTCGGGTCGCCTTTTAATATACGCACATATTTCTTTTTATTATTACACGTCTTTCTCTTTCTTTCTTCTCTCTCTCTCTCTCTCTCAGGTATAGCCAGCATGCACAAGTGGTGACATAGGGCAAAAAGTTTAATGGAGACTAGCTCTGGACAGTTCCTCACGCGTACAGTTATCCACACTACCTCACTTCGCAGTACACCGTGTTCTTAATAATGCTTCGCAGGCTGTCCAGCAAGTTCTTGCTGACGCACAGAATTGACATTTAAATCACTGCGCCCATAGCAAACCTATGTTGATGGACTTATATTTACCTTTTTTCACTTTAAATACTCCACATTTTTCATCATCGTCCCAATAAATGAGCACCTTTGTGGTTTCTTTATTGAGCTTAGTGAGCTCCATTGTGGTTTCTTGATTGAACACCATTTGTTGAAGCCCTGGAAAACAATTCAGAACGCAGTATTTAGAAATTCCGTTGCTTAGAGCACTGCTGGTGCGACATATAACAGCCGATAAAGCACTGGCTTTGGGAAAGTCTGCTGCTCATGTAATGACAAGTGACACCACACTGAAATAGATCATCCCTGCTCGCGCAGGCGACCCAGTGGCGACCTAGCTATTGTTTTGGAGCTCATGTGCTATGGCAACACTCCAGGTGATGCTTGAAATACCTTTGAAATTTTGATACAGAGACATATACAAACTTCTAGCAAAGAATTACGCAATGTTGGACTTGGTGTTGGCATATCGCGTGAGAGATGTGCGAGCACAGTAAAAATCACATAGAAGCCAGCACCTGTGATGTGTGGCCCTAAGTGTGCTCTGTAAAAGCTTAATTAGCGCTCGAAACTTACAGTACGTGCTCTGTCTACTGTAGGGACAATGAAGGAATGCAGTCGTATAAGCGCGGCCTAGTTTTCAAGTACCAAGTGAAGCGAACCTCGCATTAGAAGCAGCTATAAAAAAATGATCCTCGCTAATTATAAGAGGAAGGGAAATGCCTGCCGTCTTGTGCACTGAAACTGCCTCCTCCCCCCCCCCCCCCCCCCCCGCCTTCCCCCTTGAGATGCACACCTAAACTCTACCAGGCCACAAAGCGAGCCTTCAGCATTCGGCGTTCCCTCCCCTATAACCATAGTACCGACCGAACCCTGTGATGCGACTACAACAAACGTAGTCATCACGACGTGGCCGATAGAAAGTGGCCGAGCAAGGGAAGCCTCGGCGAAACGCGAACGCTTAGACAAGAATATAACTTATTCAGAAACCAAGGCTGAGTTCTAATTCTCACTGAAGACGGCTAAAAAGACAGCTGAACGGACAGCAGCCATCTTGCGGATCGTTTCAAGCATGACGAAACCGACAAACAAGGCAACTTTGTGAGGAGAGCATTGAAATCAAAAACAAAATAGGCTACCTTGCTGCCTAAACAAGATGACGGCTGTGCAGCACGCCTGAAAACTTCGCGGAAAGGTCGCCTGCACACAAACGAACATAGTAAGGCTTTCTGATGCCTCTTAATGTCAGCTACGTACACTCTGCTTTTCTATGGTTTGCATACGCGAACTGTTAAAATGCAGCGAGAATTAGTGATTCTCTTAGCTGTTTCTTGTCGACGCGATGACATCTTCCAAAATACGTTCCATTACTTGCACTTGAAGTTGTCTTCTTAGCAATTAAGGTGCACTGTCTTGAGTGCTGGCCAGAATTTGAACACATCCAAAATTTCACCAAGGGCGTTAACGAGATCGACATGCTCAGATGCAGGGATTCGCCAATAGCATGAAGGCTCCAGTCTGTACACCAATCTGTGGAAACTAGCTATTTAACAAGCTTGAAGGCTTAATGCGCAAATCCACAAAAATTGCTATTGAACAATCGACCTCCGCAACCACGATGCTCTTTACGAACATTGGCCTAGATGACACCGTAGTGTAGCTTCGCAAGGCTCACAGCGGCATCATTAACTTCCACTACAATAATCTATTCACGGGAGACATTTACTATTCACGGGAGACATTTACAATCTATTCACGGGTTCCCCTATAAGAGATGGAAAGATGTCTGTTTTAGTTTTACGCGCTATATAATTTGTTCTACTGGGCGCAGATGTTTTGCCTATATCTTGAAAAGAGAAAAGGTGGAGTGCTGTGTCGGCTCATACCCTTTGTAGGCTTTCGAATGATCAAAGCGGGCTTCTTCATTTTTTCCGTTATGGTCGCCTCGAAACGTCGGCGTTTTCTGCAAAAAAAAAAAAAAGAACGACGATACCAGTGAGAAAGCGAAACGAAAATTTATGCAATATGGTTAATGCTTTCCGATGACTTTAGACTGGGCTGAGAAGGGGTCGAAAGTGAATACAAAAAGGGCCTTCACAGAGAGCCGCGCATATACAAAGGACAGATAAAAGTGAAGATATAGGTATAGATAGATTTTAATAATAAGAAAGAGAGAGATTTCTATTTTCTGAATGAGCCAAATCCACAAACCGAAAATACATCACATAAAGCTGTAATGACAAGAAACACTAAGGAATACTTCTCTAGAAAAAGTGTCGCAACAAAATGGGTCAAATAACGCGAGAGGACCGCAGATCGCATTTTTGAATAAAAGAAATTGCAACAGATCCAACGAGTTGGATTCTATATACAGCGAATCTTTGTGTGAGTGCATACAGAGCCGCAACACGAGTAAACACACGCACACACAAACACAAGCGTGGGAGCACACAGATTATACTGAGCCTTTCGTGGAGCGGAGTTTCTGACTACTAGCGAGTACGACGGATGTCTTGAACGCATCATGGTTTCAGAGGCGGCGTTCGGATACGTAAATTGCACAATTAGAATCTATTCTTTCTTCAACAAGCGTTGACTTCCTCATTAACGTGCAGCCGCGGATGCGCCGAGGCGAGTGCCATCTGGTGCTGCTGCAAGGAACCCAGCGGCGCGCGCGGCACACGTTCTCCGCTGTGATTGGTTGACCTCTCCGGTAAGGGAACAGCCAGGCCGCAGCCACGGTCACGAAACCCGGCGAGGATCACAAAGAAAAGCTTCGCTTTTAAGATATAGCATTACTTCCTCCGAACGACGGTAAGCCGCATTATCTTGGTTCTGTCCAGCTACGCGTGGCCCTCGGATATTTTTTTTTTTCAGTAACAGGCCTGCGGCTTCACAAGCAGCGCAGTCACAGCGTAAGCTGGAGGAGCGGCAGCATAGGAGACCGCCGTAAACTGCTCCCGAAGCGGCGGAGCTCCCTGGCCTCATTTCCTGCTGCACGCACATGAGGGTCTTCGCGGCGAAGCTGTCGTGTCTAGCCATGGCAATGTTAGGCAGCGCCACTGACAACCATGACGCTAGATAAGGCGCCGCCTGCCTTGCGAGGAGGAGCCATAACGTGTACCGAAAAGTAAACTCAGGTATCGAGACTAGGCCGCGCACATGTCACATCCCTTGACAAGTGACACGATACGATGCAACTGCTACGTGCCGTGACACCTGGTTGAATACAACGCAACTGTAATGCAAAATTCGCATGTATCTATGATACGCGGCGCGCTTCTCACTAGGCGTCACAAGTGGCACGATGCAATGCAAATATAAGGTCCCTGTATTTTTCAAAGGTAGCGCTACGTATAGTAGAGCAAACTCCTCCTCTCCGCGCCGTTTCCTCCTCGCCCCTTCCTCTCGGTCGCCACTAGTGAGCGAAGCGCGCGGCCGCTACCGCCCGCTTCATATCGTATCGCATGCGGAGCGTTGAAGCGCTTGCTTGAAACGCGAATGTTCTGGGCGCATTTTCCCAATGCTGTTCGTACGATATCTACGTAAGATATGTAGCACCTTCAATTAATAGTAGAATCTGCATCGCTCAGACGAGGAAAACAAAAGGGCAAGTTAAACGCAATCCTATGCAGTCTTTACTGCATTGCATTCAGTTTCAGTTTCAGTTTATTTATTTCGTAAGTGGAATACATGCTTACATAAGTATACAGAAGGAGGTCCCAAAGCATGTAGCATTGTTTCTCGAAATCGAATGGAGTTGTTTACCTGACACATTTACGAAAACAAAGAGCTACATCAAACTATGCACACACAACACGGCGGAGACATTCATGTGCTAAATACTCTCAACGTGTTTTTTTTTTATTATTATTATTTCCAAAATTCATCCGCGTGCTTTCCTTTCCCGCTCAGTTATATGCCTTGGTTCCCGGGTGTGGGCGCGCTTTCGGCGTTTTGTTCTTTAATTGGCAACTCTTCCATTATGCTCATTTTATGAAAAGTCTTGCTGGTATTCATATTTCCACAATGCGCCCTTTTGTTCGCCGGAGAGCATAAACCGGGACTTTTTTTTTTTGTACTCAGTCGTTGGCTGATGGTGAACTCGCGAGCGCACCCACCTTCCCGAGTTCATCACTAACTGGATGAGAACAGGGATCAGAACTTCCCTCAGTAATGACCTCCCTCGGTGGCAGTCAAATTTCTTTCTTCCGATACGGTGGAGCCATATCGCTCGCCGTTGGAGGCTTCGTTTGCCATGATTAACCGCAAAAAGCTTGCCCCCCCCCCTTGGCAATGCTATTCGAACATCCAACAGCACAGCAAATCGGCATCCTGCTGCAGCCGAGCGCGCCTTCAAAAATCTAAAGAGCCTACGCTCGCGCACAGCGCACATGTTCACGGTGGGTGTTTCTACGCTCACTAATGGCGCCGTTTTCGGGCGATAACGAAAGCCACGCGGTTTATTCGTCATGTGTCAAGCCTCGTCCAATGGGAGAGCGGAAAACGGCGAAGAAATCAGGAGAGGGGTGGAGGACGGGCCGGGGGGGGGGGGGGGGGGGAGTCTCTATTCCTATTTGAACAATGGTTTGCGCTACCTTTGGAACATACAGGGACCTTATGCAAATACTACATGGCGTGCCACCTGGTGCGATAATATGCTACTGCAATGCAAAGTGTGCACGTATCGACGCTACGCGGCGCGCATCTCACATCGAGTGACTATTCAGGCGATGTGAGAGCAGGCTCCTCAAGCAGGCTAGGTGACTATTTTTCACCCACCCGTTTCAAAGGGGCTGCCATTAAATCATTATCAACGTGACTTGTATAGATCATCTTTCCGCAGCCGCTGGTAAGCGGTGCGCGGCGCGGTGGTAGAGTAGCTGACGCCCGCGCAGAGTACTTACATAATATTTTCGCCTCCTCTTTCTTTGGCATCAAATGAACGTCCTGAACCTCTAAACTCCCGAGAAAATACTGGGAGGTCTCAGAGTGCACTAAATAACTTAAGATAATAGGTTTTCTACAAACAGCGCAACTTTTGTTTCTCAGAAGGTGACTGGGAACAGGACATCGCGACGTTTTGACGTTAACTACGGTAGCTGGGACACCTGCTGTGCTGTTACATAGGGCTTCCCACCGAGCAGCCACTGTCGATGCACCACTGAGAAGATGGGTTATTGAGGTTCATTATAGTAAGCGGCACTTCTGACATGCACAGCGAAAATAACTTGCCCAACCGGTTTCGCAACCGGTTTCCACTTTCCAGCAGAAATCTGCGACCGCCTCCTGGAGCAACCACTCTCAGCGTATAGAATTTCCCAGTTTCATACTTCTTATACGGCCTGACAATGGGGCAGCAAATTGCCTTAATTGCGGCGACACTTCCAACGAACGGTTCACAAAAAGTGCTTATGCGAGTATAAAACGTTCTTTTTTTATATGCGACAGCATGAATACTTACCCAGTAGCCCTTGTTAAATTAAATTCGTAGTATGTCGTATTCAGTCGAACTTTCACGTAGTAGTCACAAACGTTTTCCTTCTCTGTCGGATTTCGGCCGTAAGTCCGCTGGATTATGTATATCGGATTAGAGGTGTTCAACATCTGAAAAAAAAAGTTTGATGTGGAACAATTATGTATCTTGGACGAGTACAATAAAATTGTGAAGGTTCTTGAGCTTCGGACAGAAATAAAGGAATATTAGGAATACATTGAAAGCATGATATAGAGTATATCTAAGCCAAGGTTTGTGTCACAGTACACCTGGTAAGACGCGTTAAAACAGACGATGCAAAATGCAACGGAACGTAGGCATATCGGGGAATGGCATATATATTTTTTTCTTGCCTTCCTTCTGCAATAACCATGTCTTGCCAGCGCAATATTTGGAGGTGGCAAATGAGCTAGTTAATCGACTAAATGCGAAATGTTATTGTAAAGGTACTGAAAGTTGGGCGAGTTGGTAGCTATTCATCTTGAAACTGCAGCGTGCAGAAACTGTCCTCGTTTCTTGTGTGCGCGCTGCAGTTTCAAGGCGAAATGTTATGCCTGGCAAGTGATCAGGACGTTGGCAGAGAGGTTGACCAAGCGGCTGAAAGCGGGAGCCCACAAAGATGAAGGCAAGCGGAATAATAACGATCGAAAAAGTCCAGCAGCTTTTTTTTTTCCTATGTGTAATAGGTTGGCACATCGTCTAGAAAATGTGGCGAAGTAGTGCCGGGTTGAGGCAGTCATTTTTGAGCGTGAGGAAATCGTCCAGCATGTGTCGTGCCACGCAGTCACGTGCACATGCGTCAAGCTGAGTGGCACGCAGCGCTTGCGAGGCATTACACAAGTCAGCGTTTGTGCCGTGTCACGAGAACATGGCTTAGGAGTCCCCGATGTCCTGGGGGAAGTTAAAATGGGTCGATGCATTGATAAGAGATTGCAAGGACACTCGCCTAGATTTGAAGAACGCATGGCGGGCACATTTGACATCACATTGTTCAGCGTGCGGTTTGGAGGCCCGTGTTTGATGCAGCGCATGGGCTGTGTAGGAAGAAGGAAGAAAAAAAAAGCATGCCTCAAAACGAAAGCATACGAGATAAAGAAAAGTGGCGACACGCGCATGTGAGGCATCGATAGCGCTACTCTGCAAAGAAATTGACTTTCTCAATTAATTTAGGGGTTGACCTTAAAAGTGAAATGAAATAATTGGGCTTTCAGGCCCAAAACCACGATATGATTACGAGATACGCCGTAGTGCGTGTCTCGTAATCGGTCATGAAGTTTGATTAATTTTGACCCCTAGGGATCTTCAGGTGTACCCAAGGCACGGAACAAGGGTGTTTTTGCAACTCACCCGGGATTTTATCCGGGATTGATCCCGCGACCTCGTGCTTACCAGTGCAACGCAACGCTAAGCCACGACGGCGGATAGGGCTTGACCATGCAATATTGTCTTGGTGGTACTCATCGTGGAGTATGGTTACTTTTGCTCAGCCTAGCTAGTTTTGTTGGTTTGCGCATTTATGAGATTTTAATAACAATGTCTCAGCGAGTTACCTCCATTTTTCATTATCGGGTATTCGAGCCTGTTTCGTAACTCTAGCAACTACCCCGAAGATAGTTGCAGAGTTAAAATGTGCGCCAATATGTGTTATGCGTGTGTGTTCCAAGGGCACGTGACACCGTCATGTATATATATATATATATATATATATATATATATATATATATATATATATATATCTATTTTTAATGAGAACAGACCGCTGGCTGTCCGCCTGAACGCCTGTTTACTTCCACTTCCTCCTCTCTTGCGACCGCCGTTCAAGGCCCTGAGCCCAAGCCCGTCTCTTTCTCTTCATTACACTCGGCCATGCTGCTGAAGATACCTCTGGCGGTTGTTAGGGCGCGCTGGTGATGGAAAACCGTAATCGACAAGGCTTGGGAATGAAAGTAGTCGTTAAGACCGTCCAGTGCGCAAGGAGCTTCTCTTGGGGTTGCGCTCTGGTCGCGGGTCTCGCCGTCAAGTATCTCGTCGCAGTTGTAAAAACGGGGCAGGCGATCTCGGACACTTAACCGCCGCCCGTTTCACTAAGCGGGGTCGGTCGCACTGGCTGCGGTCGGTCGCAGTGCGTTGGGATTATATACCAAGTGTCTGGGACAACGACGGGGCGACAGATTGGTATGGTCCTCGAGTGGTAGCGCTCCATCATCGGAGCGCGACGAAATACTAGATGATTGTTGATCCTTAACCGCGGCACCGGAAGACGATGACGGGCCCGCGATATCCAGCGGGAAAGATGGCCGGTGCTTGTGAAATCTAACTTCGTTTTCGGCGACCATCGTTCTGGACGGAGCCTTGAGCATGAGCCCAGAGGCCTCTAGGCAAGGGGGCAACGCGGGGGAGGTGCTGTGCCGAGCACTTTCAACTTTCAACCGCCTGTGGTGGAGCGGACATCGTTATTAGCTCAGCCGGTGCATCCATATGTCCAAGCAAAGGCGAGCTTGGAGGTTGCGTCGCCGATTGCGGTGGATGGGATGTTATATCGGACTCTGGAAGTGACGGTGTGGCGTAGAATGCCGAAGCAGAGTCCGAGGCCCGTCGCGGAAAAAAGTAGCTGGCAAGCGGGGTCTACAGCCGCTAGCCCATGGGTGAAACTGCAGCGGCGAGATGGTGCAGCTTCCGAGCTTCGCGGGATTGCCGTCGCAGAAGCTCGGCTGGCGTAGACGGCCAGGTCAAAGTAGGAGCGCTCCGTACGCTTCCCCAGTCGTGATGGGGTCGACGACACCCGATGAGCCGGCGCCTGCGGCAGGGCAGCCTTGCTGACCTCTCTGTCAATATGCTGCTGGGCACGACTGCCGCGTCGTGGTGGTGTACATCACGAGCCCCGTCCACGGAGCACTGCTGGTCAGAGTTGCCGCAGGCATAGGAGAGCCGGCCGAAATCATCTACCAAACCTGCATGCCATTCAGGCCAGGACCGGTGCCTGATACTTTCGTACTCGTGCCATGCCTTGGCGGCACCGCGAAGTCGGTTTACTGCCATTTCTTGTGGTCCAGCCAAGCACGACGAGCGCCCAGCGCGTTGTCTTTTTTTTTTTTGCCTAAAGGATAACGTCATTCTGAAACCCGTGGAACTCCAGCAGTTCCCAAACAGCTCGCGATCGTAAAGCTGCAGGCAAGAATCCGGAGATTAACCGAGGTGACGTAGTCTAGTAGCTCCGAGAGCAACGAGATGGCTCGTGTGAGGCCCATGAGGCTGTCGGGCCTCATGACCCGAGGAACCTTTCGACGAACCAAGGGCGGTGTCCATGGAGAATACGGCAGCCGCGGTACTCACTCTAGCGATATTCATGGCAAGGGACGCTTGGGCGGCGTTCCCTGGCCGTATGAGGCACCCAGGACGGCGTGGTCTCACGAGGGATGTCCTTAAGGATGGGCCACCTTAGGCTGCGTTTTCGTAGATTGCGCCATTGTAATCAAAACAGACAACCGGCGGTCCGCAAGAATGCCTGTTTTCTTCCTCTCGATCTACTCGCGACCGCAGTACGAGCGCACGAACTCATGTGCGTCTCTTTCTCTTCATCACAGTATAGATAGATAGATAGATAGATAGATAGATAGATAGATAGATAGATAGATAGATAGATAGATAGATAGATAGATAGATAGATAGATAGATAGATAGATAGATAGATAGATAGATAGATAGATAGATCATCATCAGCAGCAGCCCATATTTCTGTCCACTGCAGGACGAATGCCTCTCCCTGCGATCTCCCATTACCCCTGTCTTGCGCCTGCAAATTTCCTAACTTCATCACCCCACCTAGTTTTCTGCTATCCTCGACGGCGCTTCCCTTCTCTTTGTATTCCTTCTGTAACTCTAATGGTCCACCGGTTATCCATCCTGCCCAGCTCCATTACTTCCGCTTAATGTCAACTAAAATATCGTCTATCCCCGTTTGCTCTCTGATCCACACCACTCTCTTCCCGTCTCTTAACGTTAGGTCAAACATTTTTCGTTCCATCGCTCTTTGTGTGGTCCTTAACTTGTTCTCTAGATCCTTTGGTAACCTCCAAGTTTCTGTACCGTATGTTAGCAGCGGTAGAATGCAATGATTGTACACTTTTCTTTTCAACGACAGTGCTAAGCTCCCAGTCAGGATTTGGCAATGTCTGCCGTATGCACTCCAACCCAATTTTATTTGGCGAATTGCCTTTTTATGATCACGGTCCCCTGTGAGTAACTGACCTAGATTAACGTACTCATTTACGGACTCTAGAGGCTGACTGGCGATCCTGAATTCTTGTTCCCTTGCCAGGCTATTGAACATTTGTCTTCTGCATATTATTCTTCAACCCCACTCTGACACTTTATCGGTTAAGGTCCTCAATCATGTGTTGTAATTCGTCCCCATTGTTGCTGAATAGGACAACGTCATCTGCAAACCGAAGGTTGCTGATATATTCGCCGTTGATCCTCACTTCTAAGCCTTACCAGTTTAAGAGCTTGAATACTTTTTCTAAACATGCAGTAAATAGCATTGGAGAGATTGTGTCTTTTTGCGTGACTCCTTTCTTGATAGGTAACTTTCTACTTTTATTGCGATAGCAATTATATGGACACTTCAACCGGATTTCTGCCGTCGCCGTCGCCGTTGCCGTGAGGTTCCGTATAGATTCCAAGGGCGATAAAATCGTCGCCGCGCGCCGTATGCGCGAGCGAAAGAGCGCGGGGGACGCGCGCTATCACGGAGGGCGAACTCCCCCGCGCGCTATCACGGAGAGCGAACGCACGGTGGACGGGGGAGTTCGCACGGTGAACTCCCCCGTCGCCCGAAAGGCTGTGGGGGTATGGGAGGGAGGGAGGCGGGGCGGCGCTGTGCTCCGGCACCAAAGGCGTATCTTGCCACTCAATCTCCCACGCGAAAGCAAGAAACGGGAAGAGGGGGGGAGAGGGGGGGCAGCTTCTCCTCTGCCAACAACTTCTCCTTTGGCCGGCGGTGCCGGTCGCCCGCACCGTCTCTTATCTCCACACGGCTCTGACCTTTGTGGCGTTGTGCATTCGCCGCTCAGTTTCCGTTGAAGCGATAGACCGCACGAACCTGCCCTTGCTGCCAGCGTTTTGACAGTCGTTGGCTGCGGTCATTCAGTGTGATCTATTCATGTTTGCTAGTGCGCGCTGACACCACGATTGATAATTCAGTTAGTAAGCCAATGTGTATAAGTTTATGCAGCCGATAAAACTACTATCCCTACTCCGAATAGCTCTCTACTAATTTGCTATCGCAATCGGTGCTTCGCCTTTCGGGTGAAACTGCGACATTTTTCTAGTGGAGAACCAAGGTAGCTGTGGAATCCTGGTAGATGTTTGCGAAGATATTCACGTATGCCTACTGTACTCCTTGATTACCCAATGCCTCTATGACTGCTGGTATCTCTAATAAATTAAATGCCTTTTCATAATCTATGAAAGCCATATAGAGAGGTTGATTATACTCCGCAGATTTCTCGATTACCTGATTCATGACATGAATATGATCCATCATAGAATATCCCTTCCCGAAGCCAGCCTGTTCTCTTGGTTGGCTGAAGTCAAGTGTTGCCCTGATTCTATTTGAAATTACCTTGGTGAATATTTTATACAATACTGAGAGCAAGCTAATGGGTCTATAATTTTTCAATTCATCAACGTCTCCCGTCTTAGTATAATGTTGGCGTTCTTCCAGCTTTCTGGTACACTTGAAGTCGTGAGGCATTGCATATAAAGGGCCGCAAGCTTTTCAAGCATGATATCTCCTCCGTCCTTTATTAAGTCGACTGTTAGTCTAGTTTCTCCGGCAGCTTTTCTCCTGGTCATGTCTTGCAAGGCCCTTCTAACTTCATCGCTAGTTATAGAAGGAGCATATGTATATCCTGTTCATCACTACTTCGATTGAAAGTAGCTTGGCTGCTCTGGGCACTGTATAGGTCAGTATAGAATTCTTCCGCTGCTTTGACTATGTCATCGAAATTGCTGATATTACCCTGCTTATCTTTCAGTACATACATCTTGCCTTGTCATATGCCAAGTTTTCTTCTCACTGATTTCATGCTGCGTCCATATTTTACTGCTTCCGCAATCTTATCCACGTTATAATTTCGAATATCTCTTACTTTCTTCTTGTTGATCAGTTTTGACAGTTCAGCGAATTCTACCTGATCTCTCCAGTTTGCCACTTTCATGCTTCGTCATTTCTTTATTAGGTCCTTTGTTACTTGGGAGAGCTTACCTACTGGTTGCCTTGGTGCCTTACCTCCCACTTCAATTGCTGCTCCTGAGATCAACCTAGTTGCGGTTTCATTCATTACCTCTATGCTGTCTTTATCTTCCTTTTCTAAAGCTGCATATTTGTTTGCGAGCACCAGCCTGAATTGGTCTCCTTTTACCCTTACTGCGTCTAGGTTGGCCTATTTCTTCTTGATTAATTTTACTCTTTCTCTCTTAAAATGTAGAGAAATCCTAGACCTCACGAACCTATGGTCACTGCACTTTACCCTACCTAACACTTCTACATCCTGCACTGTGCTGGGGTCGGCAGAGAGTATGAAATCTATTTTATTTCTTGTTTCTCCATTAGGGCTTTTCCAGGTCAACTTCCTGTTGTTACGCTTCCTGAAGAAGGTATTCATAAGTCGGAGCCTATTCCTTTCCGCGAATTCTACCAACATCTCTCCTCTAGCGTTCCTGGAATCGATGCCGTAGTTGCCAATTGCTTTCTCACCAGCCTGCCTTTTCCCCACTTTTGCATTGAAATTGCCGATGACTTTTACAGCTTTTACAGTAGAACATTTTACAGCTTCGCTGTAATAGATATTCAAATCATCCACACGTTGCTGAGTAATTTCCTCAGATATTTGGTGAGAACTTGCCGGAGGCTTTATGTAGCGCTAGAACTTCGAAGGGGCTTCAATCAAGAATTTCTTTAACGTCATATTGTAAAATTTATTCTTGCATTCCTTAATCAGTCGTTTTATTTGTTGTCTCGTTGATGTAATACATATTTTGTTTTCAGCTGTATAGATTCTCCAACAAGACATTTTTTTCGTTTTAGTTTTCTTTCTGCATGAATAATTTATCTGGATATACAAGGATTGGTTTTACGAGTGCGTTTCACAATGTTTGGTACATAACTGTCAACACACTTTGCAACAACCCTTGAAAAGAAATGCCATACTCAATCAGTGCTACAGTTAGTATTGTAAAGGACCAGAAAATCATCATAGGATTTTTTAACGTAGTCTAGAATGAAAGCGCCATCTACGGTAGCAAAGTTCTTGCACTAGATCTAAAGAGGGTATTTAACACCGTGAGGCACGAGGCCATACTAGCCAATCTCAGTCACACGCATTGCGGCCGACAAACTCACAACTACGTGAGGGCTTTGCTCACGGACCGTAAAACCACAATAGGTCTGGGAAATGCTGATGTCACAGCGAGTAGACACGCCGAATTTAATAACGCCACAAGGAGCAGTGCTGTCGCCGACACTTTTCAACGTCGCCATGATAAAACTCCCTGACCAACTCGAGAACATACCGGGGATCAGACATGCCTTGCATAAAGACGACATCACGGTATGGATGGTGGGAGGTTCCATGAGAGAACAAGAAGAGGCATTACAGGAGGCAGTAGACGTCGTAGCAAGATACGCGGAGACAAGCAGACTGCAATGCGTGCCGGAGAAGTCGGAGCTCCTCATAATCGAGAAGTAGTCACGAGGACGACCAACCACCCTGGCACCAACTATCAACCTGCGAATAGGTCCTAGAGATATCCAAAAGCTGGACAGACTTTGTATCCTCGACTCCTACTTACATAGAGACGGGGGCGGAGGATACGCCATACAGCAGCTACAACACACGACCGCCAGGATCTTGTGCATGATGCAACGAATTACAAGCAGAAAGAGGGAACTCAAGGAACAGGACCTGATCCGACTAGCGCAGGCTCTGATTGTGAGCCGCATCACATACTCGGCAACATATTGCCACGGCGATGAGAGTAGCCAAAAGGGATAGGAAGCTGTATTTACAAGATATATACAGAGAGAGACGGCTGCAGGCAACATGGCAGAACAACAACACGAGCACTACTCTGACCGTCGTCTTCAGCGTCTTTCTGGTGCAGTCTTCCATGATCAGGGGGATGCGTGCTTCAGTGCGCGGGAACAGCGCGTAACAATATATAAATTTCGGCAATGTGGAAGTAAAGGCTCTACACCAGCTGATACGTGAGGCGTATAAGCAAGCTCTCGGACTCCCACCCGGAACGCTAATTTTTCGCCTCGAGGAGACAGGGGAGTAGAACAAGGCACGGGAAATTATGGAGGCTCACCTCGTAAGCCAGAAGGAAAGGCTACAACGCACGAGAGCGGGACGCTCCATATTGAAATGGCTTGGATATTCCGTACGGAAGCATGTTTGGAATGGCCCGATGAGATCAAGGCCGACGCGGTAGAACGGGACACCGGGAATGTCTATGGGCTCTTCTGAAGAGGACCGCTTGGCGACAAGGATGGATGCTTGTCGCTGGCAGGAATCACAAGTAGCAACGTATGGACCCACAGAGCGGTCGAGGCCTGGCCAGAAGAACCGATGCCGAACGCGATCGTACGTGCGAGTTGCTCCGAGATGTCCAGCGGTTGGGGCGTCATGAAGCTGTTCGAGAACAGTGGAACGGAGTGTTTCGGGAACAACTAGTAGACGCTCTGGGCCATGGGAGCTGGTTTTGCGTCTGTACAAGATTCCGTCACGAAGCACGAATAATGGTAGGGACGGGGCAGAGTGATGAGAGCATACACGGTGGTAATTTGACCGCAAATTGGCATCACAGAGCTGTTTGAAGTTTGAAGTTTATTTGTAGCGCAAGAGCAAAAAAAAAAGCATACCTATTAGGTAGTACAATAGGATGTCCCAAAGTAGAACTGTCCGGGGGGCCTCCTCTTTTACAATGCATACGATATAATCACATAAACAGCAGTAGGATGCATCCAACAAGCGATAACAACTTTACACAAACCAGAGCGTTATATAAAAACAAAATAACAAGATAATAATATATAAATAAATATCATAAAAAGGTTATATTTCATTATGATAAGCTAACAGAGGCATAAAACAGATTACGAAGATGTTTAACTTGTGAATTTAAAGCAATAGAACACGAACGTATTTATTTAAAATCTATATGAACAATAAGAGTGAAGAAAGTTATACGTATTGGAATTCCCACACAAATACTTTAAAACACACGTCCGCAGAAAAGACAAAGACGAAAATAAAATCGGCAAGAAAATCGGCAAGAAAAAAAGACAAAAAAAGTGGTCGCAGTTTCACCTGAAAGGCGAAGCATCAATTGCGATAGCAAATTTGTAGAGAGCTATACGGAGTAAATGATAGTAGCTTTATCAGCTGTATAAACTTGGACATGCAGCAGCACCGGCAACACGCAGAACCCATGTCGACGCCGTCGGCGTTTTGCCCGCGTTCGCACAAAATGCGTGCGGCGTTGCTGACTGGTGCCGGAGCCTCTGATATAAATCGGCACTTGGTGCCGCAGCTAAAAGTCACCTCCCTTCCCTCCCCCTTTCCCCCCCCCCCCGCCTTTAGCACGTCGGAAGAAGGCGCGTTTGCTCTCATATAGATTTCCTTTATCTCTCTCCCGACCATAGCGTGCCCCCTTTGCTCGCCTCCGGCGCGCCGGGTACTGCTGCTGCTGCGCTTGCGATCTCTCTCTCCTCTATTCTAACTCTCAACCATCATCCCCCCTGTGCAACGCGGTTGAGGTGTCCTCTATTGAGAGACAGATAAGTGGTTCTTGAGGGAAAGGGAAAGGTTAGCGCTATCTTCTGCAGCCCTTGAGGGAGCACGGCTCAGCGCCAACGGGGAGGGGTAAGTGGGAGCGAAAGAAGGGATAGAGTGGAGTCGCCATGGCTGGGCGAAGCAAAACCGGCAGGCATAGGCGGCACGTATCAGGCCGAGATGGAAGGCCTTGGTGTGCTGCAGAGTCTGCAGGGGTGTTGTGCCAGGCCGGTCAGGCCCGGGGTGGGGTGGGAGGCCGTGAGGCCTTCCCGCTTGTAGAAATGTCCTTAGAGGCGTGCGGAGAGCCCTGACGAGTCAAGGAACTCCACGACGCCTCGAAGTGCAGAAAGGTGGTGTCGGCCGGGGAAGAGGAGATCTTCCTCCTTGCCAGAGGGGAGGCCCAGGCGGCGGAACTCCTGCAGGAGTGGGCCCCGCTGCTGGAGGTACGCCGGGCAGGCCAGCAGGAGATGTTCGATCGTCTCCGGCTCCCCGCAGGAGCTGCAGGCCGGGGACGTCGCTCGTCCCAGTCGGTAGCTGCGTGCTGCCGTCCAGCTGCAGCCGATGCGGAGCCGGAGAAGGAGCGAGGTCTCCCTGCGAGCCAGGCCTCGCTGGGGGAGTGGTCGTGGGGGGCATCCCAGTGCCACCCGTTTGTCTGGGTGGTGGGTCACCAGGTGTCGCCGCAGCCTCAGTCCAGTGAAGTCGCCCTCCGTCACGGCCCGACTGAGGGGCACAGTGGTGTGGTGGGCGTCCTTCGCCAGGGTGTCGGCTGCCTCGTTGCCCGGGATCCCTACGTGGGCGGGGATCCAGTGCAGGGACACCGGGTGGCCTGCGTCCTGCAGCGCTGTCAGCCGGGTAGACAGCAGTGCAACTCCTAGGCTGGCGCTTTCTGGCCTCTGCAGGCCGAGGAGGGCTGCCTTGGAGTCGCAGAGGATGGCCGCTGGTACCCCAGGAAGCTCCTCGGAGAGTAGGTCGACGGCCAGGTGGAGGCCTGCCACCTCCGCTGCAGTCGAGCTGGCGTGTCTGGGTAGTCGACACTGCCTGCTCTTCTGCAGGGCTGGTGCCGTGCAGGCCGCCGTGGCAGAGCCGGTGTCCGGTACCACCGAACCGTCGACGTACACCCTTGAGAGACAGTTCTCGCGTTGCACTTTACCCAACTTTTCACCCCTTTCCACAATAATCTCCATGCTCTCATATATGGTGATTGTAAAGGAGGAAAGAGACGCCTACTTCTGCAGCCCTTAAGGAAGCACGGCGCAGAACGCGCGTTTGTTTTCCGCCGTGGGTTCACTCCCCGTGAAAGAGCGCGTCCCTCGCGCCCTTTCACTCGCACATACAGCGTTCGGCGGCGCGCGGCGACGATTTCATCTCCATTGACGTCATACGGAACCTCACGGCGACGGCGACGGCGACGCCGACGGCAGAAATCTGGTTTGGAGTGTTCATATAATTGCTATCGCAATAAAACTAAAATAAAGAAAAATCACTGAGAAAGCAGCTCTTCTAACAATTTTATTTTTAATTTTCGTTTAAAGGAGTAGAAAGAAGAGCTAATCTTAATGTCTGCACTAATTGCATTCCAAACACTTATACCAGCGAATCTGAGGGTAAACTTTCCATAATTTGATGTTATTTTCGGTAAAAGGAGGTTATTCTGTTCAGAAAACCTCGTGTTGTATGAGTTAACGATGTGACACAAAGAAAGGACGTCCGTACATACCTATAGGTATGTCAAGATGAATGAAGCGAAACATGAGAAGCAATAACTTATATTGAAATAAATACCGAAGGGGTAGAATACGAAGCAGTTGGTAAAGAGGCAGGGAATGGCGTCGCAGTGGTGTAAATGTAATGAGCTTCAATGCTTGGTTTTGGAGGCGTTCTAAAGGCTTGAGGTGAGTAGGATAGGTGTTTATGAGTAGGATAAACACTGTGAGTAGGATAGTATGTTAAACGGCTACCTATATATGCATGATATAACGAAGTAAGAATATGAGGTACAAAGTATGCACGTGCTTTGATGAGAACATGAATACCAAATGACACTTTGTGCAGTAATGAACTGACATGGCAGTGGTATTTTAGGTGTTTGTCAAGGGTAACACCAAGAAATCTCACTTTTTCAGATATCGGTAGTACATAGTTATTCAAAGAAATTGTTATGGGATTTACTAATACTTTTGGTGGACTATGGAAGAGGACAAACGTTGTCTTAACTGAATTTATACATAGTTGGTTTAAGGTACTCCATGTGTGCACATTGGAGAGGTCAGTATTAAGTGTGGCTTGCAGAGCGCTTAGTGTGTGCTGAGATGAGTATAATGTGGTGTCGTCGGCATATAATAGGCAGTCTGAATCGGTCAGTAGATTAGGTAAGTCATTTCTGAATAATAAAAAAAGCAACGGACCTAAAATGGAACCCTGAGGAACACCACTGGTAATTAATTTATTGGTAGAGTAATGATCATTTATACAGACAACTGTGGAACGATTACACAAGTTGCAGAAGAGCAGTTCGAGAGGTGGATCAGTAGTGCCGAATTGCGCTAGTTTATTTAACAAGATGCAATGATTTAGTGTGTCAAACGCCTTACTAAGATCAATAAATATAGCCCCTACAATTAGTCCCCGGTCAATGGCTTGCTTGATTTTGTCAGTTAAGGGAACTAGTGCTAACTCGGTTGAGTAGCCATGTCTGAACCCAAACTGGAGGGGACTGATAAGCCTAAACTTATTTAGGTAGTTAATGAGGCGGTTATAGATAAGTTTTTCAATAACCTTGCTAAAGGATGGCAATATACAGATGGCACGATAATTGTTAATATTTTCACGTTTGCCTTTTTTGAAGACAGGAATTATTTTACCAATTTTAAGTGAGTTAGGAAATACCCCAGCACGGAACATTTTGTTAATAATATCAGCAAGGACAAGTGAGATATCAGCAGAAACAAGCGTCATATGAGCTGGTCTGATAGAATCAATGCCAGGCCAAGTTGATTTTAAGGAACAAATAACATTGTAGACTTCATGCGGTGAAACAGGACGAAGATAAAATGAGTATGAGCTACGCGAAATACTAGCCACCGCATTCGCTTTAGGACTGTTATCCGAAGCAACAAAATGTTCACTGAATGCTTGAGGAATATCAGTATCTTTGGTGTGTTCACGATCATTGAGGACAATTCTTTTGATGCCCGGGTCAAACTCTTTCATATTAAGAAACTGTCTAATTAGTTTCCACTTACGCCTGGTATCGTTTCCGTTTTCAAGTATTTTGTTTTCATAGTAGTCTCGTTTTGCGCGCCTGAGAATGGCAGAAAGAATGTTTGAATATGCACGGAAGCGATTTTTCAAATTTATGTTAAAGGGCTGCGATTTTACTTTTTTGTGAAGATTATTTTTTTTTCGTGTTATGGAACGCAACATGACATCTGATATCCAAGGATTTCTTGGAGTAGAATACCAATGTGTGACTTGTGAATAAGCAGTACACTGATCAATGCATTTAGTGATTCTGGAATGGAACATGAAAAATACCTTCTCAGGACAACCCTCCATATCTACGTCATCTCAGTTTGGGGTTTGAACCTGATGAATAAACTGTTTTGTTGAACGAAGATTTAACATATCTTTTAGAATTGCTAACTGCTTCTGTACCTAGGCAAAAAAAAAACAAGGGGTAATGATTAGTGATTGAATAACCGATAACTCCAGAAGAACAATGAGAATCAGAATCAAATGAAGAAAAGATGCTGATCAATCAGCGTGGAAGAGCCTGAAAGATCACGCCTAGTTGGAGTCTGTATTAGGAAAGAAAAGCCATAACTGAGTAGACAAGTTACATAGTCAGAGCAAGTCTGACAGTTGATATCGAGAATATTAATGTTTATGTCTCCGCAAATTATTATATTTTATTTGCATTTGTTAACGCATATAATATATCTTCAAGCTGAGAACAGAATTGCGCATAAGAATTTGACGGTGAGCGATATAAAGCACCTGCTATTGTACAGCTGTTATTGACCGGCAGAGAATTGCAGTCAAACTCTAACCAGATCGATTCACATAACAAGTCCCGAAAAGCAAGATCGTAACGTCGAACGTAGGGCAATGATGATCTGATGAAAATAGCCGACCCACCGCTCCGGTGGGAAGTTCGATTATTGAATTCATATTTGTAGCCAGACAGACCATACAAATTTCCATTAGCTGATGTTCGCTGTGTATGTCGGTTAAATCGGATATCGTGAAGACACAGGGTTCCGAATCGTGCGCTGACAAGTCGGGAGGATCCACTGGATGACGGGATAAGCAGCCCACATCCTGGTGGAGTCTGCCAGACTTGTAAGTGACGTGAAAGCTGTATTCTTGCAGTTTCAGTGCCCAGTGACCAAGTCGTCCAGTCGGATCTTTGAGGGAAGACAACCAGCGAAGCGCGTGGTGGTCTGTGATGACCGAAAAGGTGCGGCCGAACAAGTATGGTCCAAACTTTCCGACAGCCCAAACTAGTGCGAGGCACTCGCGCTCAGTGGTCTAAATTTGCACTCTGAAGAGGAAAGAAGACGACTGGCATAGTCGTCAGATGACTGACGACTGGGCGAGAACAGCACCGATGCCATGTCCACTGGCGTCGGTGCGAAGTTCAGTGGGGGCTGACGGGTGGAAATGGGCCAAGATGGGTGGTGACGTAAGTAAAGTCGTGAGCGTATGAAACGCGGTGGCCTGTTCAGGACCCCAAGAAAATGACGTGTCCTTCTTCAAGAGTTGCGTGAGTGGACGGGCAGCGTCGGTGAAGTTCTTGATAAAACGTCGAAAATAGGAGCACAAGCCGACAAAGCTCCGTACGTCTTTAGTGGAACGTGGCATAGGGAAGTCATTGACAACGCGAATGTCTTCTGGGTCAGGTTGCACACCGTCAGCACTCACAAGGTGGCCAAGAAAAGTAGACGGAGCCTTGTAGACAGTCGAGAGCGTCATCGATCTGCGGAAGAGGGTAGACGTCCTTGCGCGTTACTGTGTTTAAGTGGCGGTAGTCTACGCAGAAGCGCCAGCTGCCATCTTTCTTCTTGACAAGGACGACCGGTGAAGCCCATGGACTGCATGAAGGTTCAATAACGTCCTTGGTGAGCATCTTGTCGATTTCACGCTGTATCACTTCTCGCTCGGCATGGGACACGCGATAAGGACGTCGTCTGATTGGGCTGGCGTCCCCAGCATTGATCCTATCAGTGACCAGAACTGTCTGTCCCAAAGGACGGTCATTAAGGTCAAAGATGTCGCGGCAGGACTTCAATATGCGCCGCATAAGGGATGTCTGTGCAGGAAGGAGGTCAGACGCTATCATCTTGTCATTATCACCGTCGACGAGATTGTGCGAGGAAGAGGAAGGGGCAGAAGACAAAGAAGCGTCGGTGACGAATGCAGAAACGGCACACTCATCGATAAAAGCAATGTGGCCTAGAGTCATGCCGCCCGGGATAAGTTGCGTGCACCAGCTAAAGTTCAATATGGGTAGAGACGTTCGATTATCCGTAACTCTAATAAGCGTGCGAAGGAGAGCGACGTTTTGGGTGAGTAAGACGTCAACAACCGGGGTCAAGATGTAATCGCCATCGCGAATGGGAGAAAAAGACCGCAAGTTCACATATATAACGGCTTGAGGAGGTAGACGAACGTAATCCACTGAGCACAAGCGCGGTTGGCGTGTAGTAGGAGCGTCATGGTAGCACGGTAGTTATAGCTGAAGCAAGCCGGTTCCACCGTCGATAAGGGCAGAATGGGCAGACAGAAAATCCATACCGAGTATGAGTTCATGGGAGCATTTCTAGAGCACGGCAAGTAGTACGCTTGTGAATCAGTCAGCAACACTAATTCGAGCGGAGCACATCCCTAGCACGGGAAACGTTCCGCCATCGGCGACACGAATGAGCGGTACTGTGGGTGGTGTTAGTACCTTCTTAAGGCGGCGACGAAGCTCCCAATTCATCACTGATATCTGAGCCCAAGTATCCCCTAGAGCAATATGTGCGTCATCCGTCTATGAAGTTCCGTCTGGTCTGCAGTGTGGTTAGAGGATTTGGCAGGCGAGTCGTCGATGCAGCATCACCTCTGGGAGCTGCATCGTCTAGTTTTCCCGAGGGAGTCGTTCAATTGGCGACGTAGGGCGGCATAATTATGGCGAGCGAGATGATTGGCGACGAGACAACGGCGAACGGGGCTGGTGACCATATGGGGATGGTGAACGACGATACGGCATAGAGGGAGCGTCGTCACCGGTGGTTTGGGGAGGCTCGCGGTAGGACTGAAATCGGCCATGATCCATGTCGGGCGACGGTTGTGTTCATAGGGCGCCTGATACCAATACCACCAGCTGTTACAATGTGGGGCCACGTGTCCAATACGATGGCAGTTGAAGCAAATTGGACGGTCATCAACAGTCCTCCACTCGGCTGGATTGCGAGTACGGAATGGCGGCCTTTGACCTTGGGCGTGCGAAAGTGAGGGACGGCGGTCGATCGGCTGGGAAGGAGCTGCGGCGCACACAGAGTCCAGGCCAGCATTGCAGAGCTCCTGATGAACGATGGCTTGGACTAGTGGCACCATCTGGGAGCTATGGTCGCATATACGGCCGCACATAGAAGCAGGAGACACAGCGTGAAGTTCGCATCGGATGATACTTCACGTGTTCTGCGGTGAGCGGCGCCGACGGCTCAGGTACGTCTTCGCACGACCACGTTGCTGCCGTGTTCGGATGTCGAGCGAAATGATGGGCAATGCGTCGACTTTTGGCGGCCTCAAAGCACTTTCACTCTTGGATGATGGCATCGACGGTGTCGCAGTCTTTGCAGATTAGTAGATTGAAGGCATCATCCGCTATGCCCTTTAACACGTGGCCTACTTTTTCAGACTCCGTCATGCCGTCGTCCGCTTTGCGGCAAAGAGCAAGCACATGATGTATATAAGTCAGGTATGACTCTGTCGCTGTCTGCGGACGAGATGCCAGCTCCTTCTTTGCTGCCGCCTTCTACCTGCAGACTTGCCGAACAGGGAATGCATCTTTTCCTTGCATGCATCCCAGCTCACAATTTCGTCTTCGTTATTCTCAAACCACACCTTCGATGTTCCTTTGAGGTAAAATAACATGTTTGCCAACATGACCGTCTCATCCCAGTGATTGTTCTTACTTCCACGCTCGTACAGGGGTAGCCAGTCCTCGATGTCGACATTGTCAGTCCCGCAGAATGTGCCTTGGTCCTTTTGCTGAGCCAGGACGACCGTTGTCGTTGCAGCTGCCTCGGTGGGCGCCGACCCCTCATACGAAAAGCACAAACACACACATTACTCACACCACACTATGCGCATTATATTAACAGGGACCCAGGCTCCCCCACTGGTAAACAGTGCGGGGCCTATCGATCAAATTAACACATCTTGTGGGGGTGCCCTGCAAACGCCTCGTTTAAAAACACCATACTTTCCAAATTACCACACAACCAGCATCCTGGCAGCTGGGAGAAGTGGACCATTCCCCTAGGAAGGTTTGAAAAACTATGGTGTCCGCTTTTGGTGCAGCACGTCAAGAACGTGCTGGGTCAGGAGGCATGAGCCTACCAGGAGGCCCGGACTTGGCCTTTATTTCCTGCTAATAATAGTTCGGTGCTAATAAATGTTATTTCTCTCGCTTTCTCTCTTCCGCCATCGTGGAGAAAGCCAAGCGTCGGCCGCTGCGGAGCTCCGTTGTACCGTGTGGGTACCCCGCAACTCCCACCAAAACGCCACGGGGATGAGAGTAGCCAAAAGGGATAGGAAATTGTATTTACAAAATATATACAGAAAGAGACGGCTGCAGGCAATATGGCAGAACAACAACACGAGCGCTACTCTGACCGTCGTCTTCACCGTCTTTCTGGCGCATTCTTCCATGATCGGGGGGATGGGTGCTTCAGTGCGCGGGAACAGCGCGTAACAATATATAAATTTCGGCAATGTGGAAGTAAAAGCTCTACACCAGCTGATACGCGAGGCGTATAAGCAAGCTCTCGGACTCCCACCCGGAACGGTAATTTTTCGCCTCGAGGAGACATGGGAGTAGAACAAGGCACGGGAAATTATAGAGGCTCACCTCGTAAACCAGAAGGAAAGGCTACAACGCACGAAAGCGGGACGCTCCATCTTAAAATGGCTTGGATATTCCGTACGGAAGGCCAGCGCACCGACACAAATCCCCACACGAATACAGGAAATTGTGCACGTCTCACCGATTCCGAAAAACATGCACTGGGCCTTCCACATCCGACGGCGACAAGTCCGAGAGCTGGAGCTCGCGAGGAAGTATGAGAACCACCCCAATGTCTTGTACGTCGATGCGGCCAGCGTAGCGAGAGAGAGAGAGAGAAACGAGAAGGGAAAGGTAGGGAGGTTAACCAAGGACGTGCCCGGTTGGCTACCCTACGCTTGGGGAGAGAGAAAGGGGAAGAATAGATAAGGAGCGAGAATACGAAAAAAAAACACACAAAGAGTCAGTTATTCACACAGTCAGTCGCAGAGGAAGGTCCACTGTCACAAGCGCTCATATCAGTAGCGCACCCAGCATCTCTGCCAGGGGGGGGGGGGGGGGGGTTTGACAGTTTGCCAATACCATCTAAACAGCACTAATTTCGATTTCTTCACGGGAAATTATCAAAAAATGCGCTTTTTGCGAGTGTGCAGACGATTGCGCATCTTACATCTTAATTGCAGTACTCAAATGCGTAAGGAAAGAAAAGGGGTTAAACAAAAGGGGGGGTTAAGTCGGCCTCAGAGGGGGGGGAGGGGGTTCCAACCCCCGAATCCCCCCCCCCCCCCCGTCGGTGCGCCACTGGCTCATATAGTCCAGTCTCCTTCAAGAACTGAAGAAGAGCTTTTGTGG
The DNA here is from genome assembly GCF_013339745.2 of Dermacentor silvarum. Taxonomy (NCBI): domain Eukaryota; kingdom Metazoa; phylum Arthropoda; class Arachnida; order Ixodida; family Ixodidae; genus Dermacentor; species Dermacentor silvarum. Next base: position 53,247,096 of record NC_051162.1, read on the forward strand.
CCTTTCGCATGCAGGAATGCGTAGGCCATGGTCCCAGAATCTTTTCCTCTGACAGCACTCTGCTATCTAACATGCTGAGTTGAGTTTGAAGAATCCGTCATTGAGCGTCAAAAGCTGGACAATGACACAGAAGGTGCTCTAGCGTCTCATCGCAGCCGCACAAATTGCATGCCGCACTGTTAGTCATTCCTATTAGGAATGAATAGGAATTCGTAAATGCGACGCCCAACCACACGCGACACGGTAAAGTTGCTTCACCACGGGAGAGTCCAGGTGGCAGGCGAAGTCGCAATTTAGGGTCGAGAGAATGCAAGCGTGAGTTGCTGAAACCTGGTGAATTCCATCTTTGAAGTGTGATGTGGCGAGCAAGTGATTGAAGAGCGTAGCAAGAAGCACCACATTCGTCACCAGCGTAGTCGACAATCACAGGACCGAAATAAATGCGTCGTCGGTTCCCGGAGCGAGCGCTGCGGAGGCATATAGAACTAGCCATAATGTTAGCCATCATGACGAGACCGCACAGGGAGTGCGTCAAAGTTCTTATGGACTCTCAGACGGCTTGCATAATTTTTTTCCAGGGCTAAAATTTTCAGGGCCGCACATCACATCCTGAGTGGAGCGGACAAGCTGCCACCGTACATACAAATCGCGTGGACTCCGGGACACGAGTCCTTACGCGGCAATCAGCAGGCACACGCCTACTCCCGAGCGCATGCACACCGGGAGCAGCGACGAGGACGTGCCGAGCAGTTCCACTCCAAGCCGATACCATTGACCTGCAGGCACATCCTACATCACTATCGCCTTTCACGAATAACACTACCACCGCCTCATAATGCTCTCACGCGAGAGGAAGCCGTAGTGTGGCGGAAACTCTAAACAAACACATATCCCCACTTCAGCTTCTACCTGCTCAATGTGATCAACGCGCAACGCTTTATCCCATGGCATGGGTTTGCGCAAGTACACCAGAGCTCACACCCATAATCATCCCACCACACGGAAATGGGAGGCAGCGCTGTCCAGCTGCGACTCGACGGACCAGCTCAACCTGCTCAACCGAGCGAGATGGGAAGGCTGCTGGACTCCTGGACGGAGGGGACCACACACTGCAGAGCAGAGGAGCTGCCTACGCTCGCGTGCTCTTTTGTATTATTCTCTCTCTCCTCGAGGACACCGTATTTATTTTTCTGTGAGTATCCTGCCGTACTGATTACGTTTATTTAGTAATAAAACCAAACTGACCTAACGGCTGAATTGGGAATTTCAACAAAAATGGTGATTCCGTGGAGCCTGTGAACGTTTAGGCTGCAGAACACATCTGGCACGGCCAAGTTCAGCAGTGTTCAGCAAATTCAGCAGCCAAGTTCAGCAGCCAAGTCCAGCATCTCTGCCCAGGTGGCCGTATAGTAACCAACATGCATCCTATCGCCTATACCCGTTCCCACACACAATGCAACTCCTGAGTCGTGACAATCTGGGAGTTGAATGCGCCAATTAAAGATGTTTTTTGAAGAATATATCCAGCACCCGCTGTCGACCTATATGTTTGAACCGCTTCGTGCCCAACCGGTAAGCATTATTATTTTTTTCCTGTTCAGGTTCATTTTGGGTGCGGCTACAGTTACGGCTAAAATTCAGGCTCGGGTTTGGTTTTCGGTTCGGGTTCGGTTCGACACCCTTATCTAAAGAAATATTTATAACTTTCAGAAAGGCAGGATGGGCAGAGATAGAGTCGTAGATGGTTCATAATTTGGCGTTGAAGGTATGCCACGTGAAACGTCATAACATATAACTCCAACTGCGGCCATTGGCACCAACAAAATATTCTGTTAATGCTGAAGCACGGCTCGACCGGAGTATTAGTATTTCATATGCGATCAAGTATCGGATATAAAAAGGGGTATAAGCTTACATTATACAGGTCCTCTAAATCTGTACGACGAAGCACGGAGGTTTGGACGTAGAGTCCCAGCAGAAGGGTTACTATGAAATAGAGCATGGCTCTTGAGGACGACCCACAAGTTTTAGGGCTGTACTAGAAATAAATCTACGTAAAGTCCAAGCAGAAAGGTAAGAGCGAAGTGGCGCATTGTTCTTGGAACAGCCCACACGTTCTGACACTGGAGGTATAATGGCTATTGTACAGCGGCGGGGACACTATCAGCGCGCTTAGGAGCACCTAGGAGCGTGAGCACTTTCCTTTTCGTGAATGTTTGTTTACCTTGCTATATTCCATAGCCTTAGCCGTTGAAGTGTGCAGATGATACAGCACTCCTGCCCGCTCTTATTTTTGACTCCGCGGAAACATCTGTGCACCTGCGCAAACGTTCCTTAGCACAAAGCACCATCTGGCACGTAGCGCAGTTAAAGAGGAAAGCTGTGCTAGCTGGTTACTTGAAATATGCGTCACAGTTAACAAGTGCCAAACAGACGGGACGCAGGAAGAAAAGCATAAAAGGAACATTGGGCCAGTATAGTGTAAGATTTCCTTTCGTTCTATTATATTGCTTATCATCCACCGTTCACGATTGGCCGCTCCCCAGTGTTAACGTCAGCGGAGTGCTACTCGGACCTTTGACGCAGGGAGAGAAGATATAGCATTCGAATAGTTGCAACATCGCACAAACCAATTAAAACAAGACATGAAAGAGATCACACAACATATTTTGTTTGTACAATGCCCACGGTGTCTCGGGAGGATATGAATGCCTCGAAATCGATCTTTGTATTTACGCCTCGGCAATGTGCCTGGAACATCAAATGCATTGTTGAGACGTTGCTTGTCCCAGTCTCGTCTAGCTCAGCCCCTGTCTCGTCTAGTCTCCCAAACTTTGGCTCATATACCCACTACGGGGGATTGGCCAAGAAGCAGGCAGTTTCAACTATGTTTGTTCGAAATTTATTAAAAACTAAATTTGCATAACAGTCACTACAAAAATAGTATTAAGAATTTTGAGATAAAATAATTTTGACATGAAGAAGTGAAAAAAATGTCATAGTTTCGCCCTAAGGGCGAAGCGATGAATGCGATAGCAACACAGCAATGTCATACGAAGTAAGGTGAGCGGCTTTGGTAGCAATATGAATTGTAGTAAACATGAGCTGATTAAGTAAGCAGGTGTGCTGCGGCGTAAGTAGACCGACATGAAGAGAGACTCGATGACCACGAGAAGGCGCGTGTGAAACGGTGGTGTTGATGAGAAGCGCTTCCCGTGGGCAGCGCGTGCGAAGGGACACACCTGTAGCGCTGCACTGCCGACCCGGGCAGCATTGCATGTGTAGCGTGCGTTGGAAAATGTGGCCCGACTATTACTAACTGATTGAACAAGCGTGGTGTGAGCGCGCACAAACAAACATGAATAGATCACACTGACTGCAGACAACGACTGTCAAAACGCTGGCAGCAAGCGCATATATACGCCGCAGCAGCGGGCGAAGGTACGTGCGGTCTATCGCTTCAACGGAAACTGAGCGGCGAATGCACGGCGCATAAAGGTCAGAGCCGTGTGGAGATAAGAGACGGTGCGGTCGAACGAACGACGAGCGCGGTTGTTGGCAGCGTAGAAGTGCCCCCCCGCGCTCCTTCCGGCGCTGGCTTCCCGCTTCCTTGCTTGCGCGTGGGAGAGATAAGAGACTGTGCGGACGAGCGACGAGCGCGGTTGTTGGCAGAGAAGTGCCCCCTCCCAGTCCCCCTGCTCCCTTCAACGCTGGCTTTCCGCTTCCTTGCTTGCGCGTGGGAGATTGAGTGCGTTCGCTCTCCGCGCGGATAGCGCGCGTCCCCGCACGCTGCCTCTGGGGCATACGGCGCGCGGCGAACATTTTATCTATACGGAACCTCACGGCGACGGCGACGGCAGAAATCCGGTTGAAGTGTCCATATAATTGCTATCGCAATAATAATAGGAATAATTCATAATTCTAGAAATTCAGCAAGACACTCCTCTTCTATCTCTAATCAAATTGTAAACTGCAAGAAAAGCATCCCTGTGGCTGTGTCCCACTGAGGTCGCCCCAAAGCAGAGAATGGTTGGCGAGGTTAGTAATAGGCCAAGTTTTCGAAATGAAATTTCTAAGAGTTTTATTTCTCTTAAATATGGGCGGCACGAGAGGAAAAAGTGCTCAATGGATTCGGATTCATTGCAAAAAGAACATAGAGGGGACACAGCGAGACCAGACCTGTGTAAGTAAAAATTTAGTGGCAGTATACGGCATATCAATGTTGTAATGGAAACTTCCAATTGCCTTCAAGGAACCGATTATTATTTCACGGGAAACAAAGATGGTGGAACTCAGAATCTTGCAGTACCACTGCTGGCTCTTTCTCGGTTGCGATAGCGCTGCTACTGTTCCGACCTCCTGATTAAGCACGAGTTTCCACAGTATATTCTTAGCTCTACACTACTGATTGGATTTGAAGAAAGTGCTTTTTAGGGGGTTGAGTTGCACAAGCAATTAGAGTTTCATCTGCTTATATCTCTTATAGAGCGAAAATTTACATGCGCCGGAGGAGAATTGCCATTCGCTTCGATTCCACCCTTGAGGCCCTGCTACTCGTTTATTCTGGCATTTTACTATTGCATTTTTTATAAGGGCAACACATGCGCAGCACAATTATCGCGCTTCGGAAACGTGAGCAACCAAAGCTTAAAATTAACATAACTTCTTTTTTCTTCAGCCTGTTCTTCCTTTTTGCTATGGGCACCTAAGGCATTTTCTGTCTTCGAAGAGAAAAACGTAATCTTTTTATGCCGATGCAAGTGGAGATCCTTGCACCTGTAACGCTTGCAGCCTCACTGTCATCGAGAATTACGTGACGAATAAAATATTTGGCCAGAACAGCCGCTATTAAACAAGCGGCGAGCAGAGCTAGAGAGGGTACAGAGCTGAAGTCTTTCCGTAAAGTAAGGGGCTTGCGGAATGTGAATGTCACTACCCTTTCGCTTTGGAATATAAACGGAAAAAGCGCGGCTTGTGGACACAACGGGAAAGCTGCCCGCGAACAATAGACAATCGGTGTGAAGACGGCACGCACGTTGACTCCGGCCAACAAATTTCTCCACTTGCAGCGCGGACAGGGCGGAGCGTTTGTGCTCTGTACTCTCATTTGGTCAAAGCGCGGACGACGCTGCGAACATGACGGAAGGAAAAAAAATCACCGACGATTACGATACTCCCTAATGTGAAATTTGAGCGCAGCTCTATACATGTTTTCATTGCGCGATATATTGGCTGGCGCGGACAATATGTCTCGTGCGGCACATTGCAAATGGAGCTCAGTGTGGCGCCACTGCCTCGCTATTCGGGAGATCGCGAGAGGCAGCGCGTGGGTGACGCGTGAGTGACGCCTGGGCGCGATTCGCAGCAGCCTGCTCAGACAGACCTCCGCTCATGCAGCGCCTTGTCTCCATATAAGGTATCGGTGGACGCGCTCGCCGCATGCCATCGGTGAGCGGACGACGGCGCTAAAGCCCCTTGGCGGCCACATTTCGACGGGGGCGAAATCCTAAAACGCTCGTGTACCGTGCATTGGATGCACGTTAAAGAACCCCAGGTGGTCAAAATTATTTCGGGATCCCCACCAAGGTAAATACATCTGGTAGCGAAGCTTCCATAGAAGCCCATACGTTCAAAACATGGTTGCTTACCGGCGGTTCATGGGGCTTAGCGCCATCTGTGTGAGGAGGGAACGCTTCCGGCGGAAAAAAAATAATTTGACGTCATATCCGTCAAAAACAGAAGTGACGTCATTTTGTTCTCATAGGCGCGAAATTTGTTTTACGGAGGCCTGCCATTAGAGCTGTATATTCAATTGCCCCGTCATTGACTTCATGGGGCGTTCCGAGTTTTCAGCGCGAAAAGCGATGCTGGAAAAGATCAGCCGTACGGGTGTCGAAATCGCATCGCTGCACAGAACATACTTTCTTTGGAGGCCGACGAACGCATTGGGCGTAGATTGCGTAGAGTGCTCGTCCTTTCGTCGGACGCCAAGCCCGTCGGCCAGTGCTGTTGCACGAAAACAACTAAAGTAAACAAGTATCTGACGGTCGCAACTCACTACTTTTAACTGCACAGGTTAAGAAACAATAAAACTACCCGCGTCACCTAATTCAGACAAACGTCGACATGCAAAACAACACACATGTGAGGGGGGCGTATTGTAACAGGTGAACTTTACGAGCGCGCCTTTCCACGCACTCCAAGAGTTGCATTGCATTGCAAGTGATAGCGGCGTCAACGCCCGCCGCTATCGATGGGCGCTCTCACGGTGGGCCCTGAAAAAAAATATTTATTGATAATGATCTAGTAAAATACAGTTGTATCTTTTCTCGCCATGCGTATATAAAATGAATTAGGAATTTTATTTTCGTTGAATAAATGTAACTGCGTCTCGCTTTAATTTAGAAACGCTTTTTTCTTTCCCAGTGTCTATTCCCTCCAAACATAGTCGCGCTTCAATCGCTGCTCCCATAACCACCCTTGCTGATGTCGGGGACAATTGGTTCTGAACCGCTTTTCGCCCGAAGCTTCGCGACCTATGTGGATCGACCTTGTCCCCACTTCGGCGTGCCTCATAAGGTATCGTGGTTTTGGCACACAAAAAGCCGGAATTTATTTTGCAAGTGCAATTTCGATCGTTTATTGCTACGTATAGTATTTATCGTCTTCTTTGACGGCACTGTGCCGTCGCGCCCGTTGTCTTGTCGGAAGAGCGTGCGCGGAGCTACGGCGGTGGAAGACACAAACTCACCGTGACATGATTACGTGTTACGCCGACTTTTCTTGGCTAGAACTACCGCGACGATCGCTCCTAGATCCTTCTTTCTTCCGTGTCTGCGACTCCAGGTGTTATGTTCTAACGTCATCAAAACCAGGCCACGGCAAGATTTCCGTGGGAGTACAAACGATGCAGACCTGCTAGATGGGCCGCGTTCGCGGAAGAATTCGTTCCACCTTATGGGCGTACTGCCACATGTTTTCCAACATGTAGGAAGTCTGCCACACGCTTTTCGCATGTAAAAGGATCACATTTGTTAAGTATGGACGTCGGGAAACATTTACACAAAATTTTGATTTGATGCTGGTGTTGTCTCGCAATGGCCGGACCTCGCGTCATTGGTTTTATCCTGACCTTTAAACGAAGAGCGAAATTTGCTGTCGTCATGTAACCTTGAGGCTCGGTATGATGGTACTACTCATATAGAAATTATGCAAATTCCACACACTGTGGCAATCGATGGTATGCGATGCTGTGCCTTTTGTAGGCTGCTGACTATGCAGCGCTACCAGATGAGCCAACTCGTTTGGGTCAGGCCAGCAATTGTGCGTGCGACGCTAGCGTGTGTGAGATGACAGCAGCAAGACGACAACGACAGTATTACGGTGATGGCATGACGACGGATTTTTTTTTTTTTTTTTGTAGCAGCGGAGCTGTTTGAGATTTTAGTTAGGCCGCGTGGTGCCAACAAAAACTGTGGGCCGATCCAGGACGCAGTGCAGAAAGGGTCCAAGCGCAATGGCACATACCCCTGTGAACTAGCGAAGCTGTTTCAGCTCGAGGATGGTCCGTCGAGTGTACGCCGCAAAACCTCCGCCTGGCATCATGCGTCGCCTAGAAACGCTTCGCCCCAGCTGCGCCGAGCCTCGCCAGAGCTGCCTGAGCCGTGACGTCATCGCGCGCACCGCATCGCTTCGCCTTAGTTTTGCCGAGCCGTTACGTCACCGCGCCATGCGGAGTGGTTTTCGCGGCTGCGCAGAGGTGGAGCTAAGCCGTGACGTCACTACGCCGATCCACGGGATACATTGACCCTTTTCGCGGCGATCCCGTGGGCGCTGCCATGTTTGATCACGTGGTGACGCGTCCATTGCTTGCCTCAACTGCCTCCGTTGCCTCTTTGTTTACAATGGAAGTGTATGACGCCGGCGCGGCTTAGAAAACCTCTGTTTTCGGAGGTATCGTAGACGGTGACTAGGTGGACGACACGAAGCTTTGATCGCTTAAGCTATGTCCAAACGGCGCAAGCAGCGTATATGGTGCTTGTTCTCAAAGCGGGGCTAAATATGTATTCCAAGCTATCCAAGCTTTCCGATTATGAATTCAGTCAGGATTAGTGTGTTTTGCTCTTTGTTCTTTATTCGGCAAATATTTTGAAGCAGTGGCTTGTCAGTTTCTGACTAAGTGAAGTTCCTCGGTGCGGCAAGTATCTGATTATTTTCTGCCTAATCCCTCGCCGGTGTGCTCAGTTCCGATAGATTTCTTCTTCCTGAGCACAAGGCTTGAAACGTAGCTGTTTTGTACATTGTAATAGCTTGTAGCAAATATATATTACAGCTAGTAACTCGCGTACTCTTGTGGACCGTCACGAAACATTCAGCTTCGACCATTCGTGCGCCATAGGTGTAGTCAGTCATTTATTGTGCGTATACAGTGCGCATATATTCAAATGTGCGCCCATTCACTAAGTGTATTCTTGATACGTCGGCGATAGAGTGGGCGTAAGTTTCCCTGCCACTAGGGACAGATGTGTATAGATAACGAAACTTACTATGACAGGAAGCGGCGCTACTCCCTTTTTCATTGTTTAACGAGTGGTACTCACTCTTGCCGACGTTCTAGGGCTGAAGGCCTTTCTTTGAAGGTTAGCGATACAAGGCTGGCGGATGAGCAAATTTCTGTATCCTCAAGGAAAGCCGTACATCACGAAGTGCTGGTAACACGTTCGGACAGTTTAAGCAGCGGTCCGCGAACTTGGCCACACAGATTCATTCTATTCCTTAACATGCCAGTCACTATTTTTGCAGCCAACTAATGCACACATCTTCAATCCACATGATTCAATCTAGCATGATTGGAGCACAATGTGTTAGCGAAAACTCAGTCGCATTTCCGACAGCTGATCGCACAGAAGCAAGGTAAAGCGGTAATGGTTTCGTATTCGTGCGCGGTCGCTGAGGAGAGGTATGGCGCGCCGCCGTGAGCGCCATCTCGTTTCTCTAAAACAAACTGCTCCGCGAAAAGGATCAATAGCTCCGCGTCGCCGCCGCGGTGACACTAAAGCCGGAACCGCATGGCGCGATTTCAGGCGCGTGTGACGCGCGGATGGTGGGACGCACGCGTCATTCTGACGCGTGCCCAGCAGGTTCCATCACGAAATCGCGCCGCCGCGCGCTGCTACTCGGAGTAGAAAAAACACCCCTCGCGCGGCGCGTCGCGTGCGCGTCCGCCAATCAGAGTTCTGAGTGCAGTCACGTGGCATATTGTTTTTTTTTTTTTTGCCACCAGATGGTCCTGCTCTCCGCGCATCTCTACGCATCTCGGCGGAACTTCTTTGGCGGAAGTTTTTTTTTTTCTCAGCAGAACTGGCACGCGCGTCGAAGGAAACACGTGCTACACGTGTTCGTTCGCGCATCGTGTTCACCCAAAACGGACAGAGCAACCTTCAACGAGGCCCTAAATAGTAGCAATCGCCTCCTCTGCTCGATAGTAAGCGGCCAACAGTACAATTTCTAGGTGAATTGTAAACAAGCAGCGGCCGCTCAGCATGCGGTAAGTACATAGTCGCAGTTTCGCACACAATCTTGCTCTTTGACATGAAGCTTGATACATAAACTTCGGAAAAAATGTCGCTGTCTAATTACACGAAGATTACTTTTATTGTAGTGTTCTGTAATTTTAAGGGCATATTATATATGCGGTAACAGAGACAATTCATATCGTTGGGAGTTATGTTGTCTGCCAACCCGGAAAACGCAGCGTGAAAGCGCCGCGCCGTTCCATTCTTTCGTGCGGGTGCTCGCGCGTCGGCGGCAGCGCGAGCGTTCGCTGCGCATCGCGTTTTTCGCCCGCGAAAAACGCGCCATACGGTTCCAGCTTAACGCCCCGCCGTCTTCGCGCCGAGCACATCGCCGCGAAGATGGGGCGACCGAAGAGCGTCACTCCCGAAGCAGAGAAAGCGCGGCGCGAAAGCCACCGCACCGCTACTCGAGAGCGAGTGAGACGACTTCGGTCCGATCCCGAGTATCGCGTCGCCGAAACGGCGGCGAAACGTCGGCGATTCGCAGAAGATCCGGAGTTACGAGCCCGTGAAACCGAGCAAAAGCGTTTGAGCGTTCAGAAGCGTCCAGATACTTTAGTGACCGAGTGTTCGTTGCTCTATGGGCTGTCGATGATTTCGGGGTGATCTTGCGCAAAACGTGCCCCAGCCTCGAAGCATAACCTCGCAAAAACTTGGCCGTACCGAGATAAAGCTTGGTGGGGTCGCCAGCTTCGCTGTTTGCCCAATCTTTGCACCACTAGTGTGAAGCCGCCCCTAATTTTTTTGTACTCCGCCGAAGACACTTTACAACCTGTTCTGTCAAAATCTCAAGCGCTACCGAAAGTCGTACAATGCCACACAGCGTCTGCTTAGCGTTCACTGCCATGAGGAAAAGATTGGGGAATGTGGGCCGATTCTGAAGTCGAGTGTAGTCTCTATAGCGCAGGCGGCTGAAGACACTAAATACAAAACTTACCGCATAACACAGCGTCTCAAAGCACCAGGTGCCATGAGAAAACAATACGAAAAACTGGCACGCTCCCACTTTTATGTGCAACTCATTGATATGTGATGTGACGCACGCGAAAGACAATGGTAAGTCTGATCGAATGGTAAACTGGCACTCGAGCACACTTTCTCTTTCGTGCTATGCCATGTGACGCATGCGCCAGAGATATTCTAAATTGTTCGCATTGACGGTACGGAAGTATCCAAGCTGGCTCGGCCTAACGCAGTTGTGCGGGAGGAGCAACGTTCGATCCAATCATTGGACATAATTTTGTTAAGAAGCCCCAGATAGGAGTCCACAGCAAAATGCAGGAATAAAAAAATGTGGGCAGCTTGCACTAGTGGTGAAAGGCTGGAGTAAACAACGGAGCTGGTGATCGACCTAGCTTCTTCCAGCTTTTACTAGGCTTGGCTAAGTTTTGCTAGGAAATGCTAAGTGCTGTCAGGCACGGTATTCCGAATCGGCTCGCCGCCGACGCGCAGATTCTTGCTTGGCCGCGCAACGTACTTCAAGATGAGCGGCTTCTTCTTCGGGTGTCCGGATCTTCTTTGGTGGTCCCATGTCAAGGCTACATGTACTCGCCACAGAGTCAACGAGAGTTCTGCCGCCGTCGCGACGGCTCCGCGCTTTACCTCCCCGGTGACGTCACGGCCAAGCTGCGCCTTCACACTTGCCGGGGCGTGGCTGGTCGAAACCTGCCGAGCCGCCGCCAGAGGTGCCGGCTGCAGTCACGGACACCGCGCGCGTTCGGAGCGAACGCGGCGAAACGCGGACGGCGTCGGTCGCAGCAGCTCTGCGCGTTGCCTCGTTGGTGCTCCTACAATTTATTTCTCTCTCTCTCGCTCTCATTTTCTCTTTCTCTCTCCCGAGCATAGCGCGCGCATGCTCTCCTTTCCTCTCCTTAACGTCCCATGTCAAGGCAACATGTGCACGGCATGGAGAGGAGGTGAAGCACACGCCGCTCCGCGAGGTGGTTGCTAGGCAACGCGCGGTGACGTCATCGCCTGGCGCAGTTTTTTGTTCGCACTACGCGGCCTAACCAAGAGCTTAAACAGCTCCACTGTTTATACGAGTAAACTAGAGCGCCATGCGAGCCTCTTCAGGGTATACTCTCTTGTGGCAGCTGTAGCGATCACAGGTACTCGGTGATCCCGTGATGCGTTCGCTTCCTAGGTGTCTCGAAAACAAAACTGGTTCGTAAATAGAAGCATCAGAATAAATTATTTAGGACGATGGCGGTCCTTACCAGTATTTGTTTCTGAAGCGTAGGTGGTTCCGACGCTCATTTAACGTAAAGGGACGGCAAGTCGAAGATGTCATGTTCGTACTCCTTTAAAACCTGCGCTGCGTAACTCTCAACGAGCCTGCTCTAGGAGGCGTGGTTGTTAATGGTGTATTCGACTGGTCTCTACCGTGCGCCGACTTATGGTAAAACGTCGAGAAAGCCGCTCGGGAGCGAAGTCATGTAGAAAGCCTGCACAAGCTGAACATTAAACTCCCCATCAGAGCAATCAAGCGTCCGACGCCGTAACACTGCTGCACTGTTTCTGTTGCAAACAAATATGGCGAACACACGAGGCCCAATGCAGGGCCGCACACACGCAAAATGCCCGCCAGAACGACCGCAGCAGACGCCTCACTAAAGCGAGAGGTTCCGCAGCTACGTGACCGCAGTTCTGTCGGTAAAGTACGGCCGGGGTCAGCGAATAGCAGTTTTTGAGACCGCATCGAATACGTATCTAATATTTTTTCATTTATTTATTTATTTACCCTCAGGACCGAAGCATTACAGAGGGGAGTGGGTAGACAATAAACATAGTGCACAATAATATAATCAAGCATGGTAATTTAGCCATGGTAACTCCTAATTATACAATGTTAGCTAAAAGGCAGATTTAAATCGGGTGTTATCATAAATTCAAACAATGGCGGAAGGAAGGCGATTCCAATCTTGTGAAGCTGTGAATCTTGTGAAGAATCTTGTGAAAACCATTCCTGGAACAATGTTTTTCTACTGTTACTCAATTGGTCTCAGTCGTACAAACTTTCGCATGTATTCTAGATAAATCTGGGCCGATTGATGTGATTTTTTTGGCCTTCAAGAAAGCCTTTGGTTTAGTTTGTCAAGCTAAAATCATTTTCAAACTTAAAATATCGGCCTTCCAAATTATATTGTGGATTCGGTTTCTGCTCACTTATTTAATCGCACACAGTTCTTTAATATAAACGGCTACTGCTCATCCAAACTTCCGGTTACATCAGGTGTTCCTCAGGGAAGTGTTTTAGGACTCTTGCTTTTTTTAATATATATTAATGACATTGTTAATGCTATCCTTCAACCTGCCGAAATAAAGCTATTCGCTGACGATTGTGTTATGTTTAAGGAAATTGCTAGCGTAGACGATCAGGTGCTTCTAAATAATTGCATGAGGAACGTTTATCAATGGTGCAACCAATGGGGTATGAAGCTATACTTCAAAAAACACTGTACATGATTGTAACCAGAAAGAAAAATTATTTCTCGTTTCCCTATACGCTATCATCTCATCTACTCAAACAAGTCAGCGAATATAAGTACCTTGGCGTAACAATAACAAAGAATCTCAGTTGGAATGACCACGTATCTAACATATGCGCATCCACCTTCCTTAAGTTATGGTTCCTCAAAAACAAACTCTGACAAGCCCCTCAATCCGTCAAGCTTTTGGCCTATAACTCAATCATTAGACCTTCCCTCGAATACGCATGTATTACAGCGTAAGCTGTTATGGGCTTATTCCAATAGCCGTTTCGGGTCGCGATGATGCCGCCGCCGCCGCGTAACTGCTATCGCCCGAAATGTGAAAAAAAAGTACCCGCTCTCCGCCAGGATCAACCCAGGCCCGCTACGTGGGAGTCGGATACTTTAACACTGGGCCACGCAAGTGCTTGCTATCAGGCAAGCAGAAAAATTCCATTTAGACGCGCCCTATAGGCAGGCGCGCAGGTGCAGACGACCCGTGCCTCCGCCAGTATGGCGGCGCCATCTAGTTAAGGGGCCTGCAACCGCCGCGTGCGACGAGATGTGATTCAGAGAAGGCGCGCAATCAACGCTATCCGAATGTTAGATATGCGCCACGTATTCTGGGTATCTCTTCGGTACACGTTATGGCGTGTCCTCGCCAGATACGAACCGCTGCTGAAGAAGCGAATCGTAGAGCTACAACCAGGCATCATCGGGCTCAGCAGACTGCTGCGCAGAGAGCATTACAAGCCGCAGCTCGCCGTCGACGCCGGGCGGACAGTTCAGATCGTTCTCGTCAAAATCGAGGCGAAGACACTTAGCCGCGAAGACCTTGCTGTGCGTCGTGCCGAAATTGGAACTACTCTTGCGCCGCTCTACCAGCTTACGCTGTGACCATGCTGCGTGTGCCACGCAGGCCTGTGAGTCTTTAGGGGCGAAGCTCCTTAGGGTCAAGCCTTGTCCCTTGTCGCGCCGTCGTAGCCACGCTAGTACTCGCCGTTCCCGCTAGAGGCGCAGTTGTGCTCTCTTTCTCTCTCGTTCCCGACGCACGCTCTCTCTCTCTCGTCCGTAGCTAGAGGCGCTGCGTTGCACAAGGCTATATAAGCGCTGTATATACTGTACACATGTACAGTATATATATATATATATATATATATATATATATATATATATATATATATATTGTTACGGTGCGGAAAACAGACAAGGTCGACGAAGGAGAAGAGGACGAAGTGGCAACAGCCTCTCTGTGTTCTCAGCTGATGTCTATCTCCTGTAAATACATTCTGTAAATAGTTTATACCCGTGGCATTTTGGTGGAGGTGCGGGGTAGTGAGTATGGTGGTAAGGCGAGAAAAGGCGGCGGCCTGAGAGTCTCCCCATGAAAACGGCACATTTTTCTTCAGAAGATCCGTCAGAGGGCGTGCTATGGTGGCGAAATCTTTAACAAAGCGACGGAAGTAGGAGCAAAGGCCCACGAAACTGCGGACATCTTTTTCGGACTGTGGGACAGGAAAATCTTTCACGGCTCGAATTTTCTCCGGGTCCGGTCGGATGCCAGACGCATTGACGACATGGCCAAGGACTGTAATTTCACGGTGGCCGAAGTTACATTTCTTCGAGTTGAGCTGCAGACCGGCCTTGCGAAAAACAGCAAGTACAGCTGAAAGGCGCTCAAGGTGTGTGCTGAAAGTGGGCGAGAACACAATAACATCATCTAGGTAGCAGAGGCAAGTCGACCACTTGAATCCTTGGAGTAATGAGTCCATCATACGCTCAAAGGTAGCCGGAGCGTTGCAGAGCCCAAAAGGCATAACTTTGAAGTGGTAAAGACCATCAGGCGTTATAAAGGCGGTCTTTTCACGATCTAGATCATCCACAGTGATTTGCCAATATCCGGACCGTAGGTCGATGGATGAAAAATACTGTGCCCCGTATAGGCAATCAAGGGCGTCATCTATACGAGGTAGTGGGTAGACGTCTTTCGTCGTGATGCGGTTGAGGTGCCGGTAGTCGACGCATAATCTCCATGTGCCGTCCTTCTTCTTTACTAGCACAACAGGTGACGCCCAGGGACTTGACGATGGCTCAATGATGTCTTTCGCGAGCATCTTGTCCACTTCCGTTTTGATGACTTGGCGCTCCGAAGCTGAAACTCGGTAGGGTCGCCGATGGATGGGAGGATTATCGCCTGTATGTATACGGTGTTTGACAAGAGACGTTTGGCCTAAGGGACGGTTGTTTAGGTCGAATATATCCTTGAACGAAAGCAATAAACTGCAGAGCTGTTCAGCCTCCACAGGCGTAAGACCTGGGGCGATCATTTTCGTAATGTCGTGGTCAGTACAATTGGTAGACCGGAAAGGTTCACAGGACGTGTCGACGGCAAAAGTTTCAACGCAGTGAACTTCTAAAGCAATGATCGTAGCCAGGGTAATATCTTTAGGCAGAATTTGCTTCGTAAGCCCGAAATTCACCACAGGGAGATAGGTGCGATTGTCTTTGACTCTCAGTATTGTATGCAGGACAGTAACGTTATGGCTGAGAACGATGGCAGTTATTGGAGCGGAGATGTAATCACCATCGGGAACTGGCACAGATGGCGCCATTTCGATGTATTGCAAGGCCTGTGGTGGAACGGGAACAAAATCAGTCGGTCTCAGGCGAATTTCGTGAGGTGTTGTAGGGTCGTCAAGCAGAGGCAGGTCAAGACGCACAGTACTTGAAGAACAATCGATGAGCGCTGAATGGGCAGAGAGGAAGTCGAGGCCTAGTATGAGGTCATGGGGGCATTGGTCAAGCACAGTGAAAAGTACGACAGTATGGCGGCCGGAAATGCTCACGCGTGCAGTACACAATCCGACCACGGCCACCATGCTGCCGTCGGCGATTCGTACGACCCGAGTAATGGCAGGCGTAACAATTCTCCTTAAATGGCGGCGAAGGCGGCTGGTCATAATCGATATCTGTGCTCCGGTATCTATGAGTGCTGTGACGGGTGTGCCATCAACGTGGACGTCGAGAAGGTTACGTTTCGTAAACAGCGTCAAAGGAGGATTTTGCGGCGTATTCGACATTGCAGCACTACCCCGAGGTGCCGCATTGCCTAGTTTTCCGGCTAGGATGGTCGTGGGTAGGTCGGCGAGGGCGAGCGGTGAAACTGGGGCGGACGTGGCTGGCGACGTTGAGGCGAGGGCGAGCGAGTATAGCGGCGAGGAGAGGTAGCGGCGTCGGAAGCGTCGTAGAAGCGACGGGGTGAAGAACTGCGGGGCGAACTTGTATTCCAGAACGTGTTTCGAGGCGGGGACGACCAACGGCTACGGCAGTGACGGGAAACGTGACCGATTCGGCCGCAGCAGAAACAGATCGGCCTGTCATCAGGTGTACGCCAGTCCGATGGATTCCGGGCACTGTAGGGATAACGGGCACTGGAGGGTGGAGCGCGATAGGACCGAGGCATAGGGGCAGGGCCGGGGTCAGGACGACTCAAGGAGCAGGCGCTGGGGAGAACCACGGATTGAATCAGCGATATCGTCTCAGCAGTGTTGGTCCAAGACGTCGGTTGAGGCGAGACAGGAAACGCAGCTTCGAGTTCGCGGCGCACAATGCGGGTCACGTTTTCACTTGGTGGTGGCACGCTAGATTTGTCGGTTAGGTCGGTGCAAGAAGAGGTCACTGCAGTATTTGGAAGCCGTGTAAACTGATTATGTATACGGCGGCTCTTCGCCTGCTCGAAACGGCGGCATTCCTTCATGATGGCGTCGACGGTCGATAAGTTTCTGAAGACCAGAAGGTTGAATGCGTCGTCCGCGATACCCTTGATAATGTGGCCAGCCTTGTCCTCCTCTGGCATTGACGTGTCGATTTTATGAGAGAGGGTGAGGACGTCCTGAATGTAGGAGACGTACGACTCGGTAGTATTTTGGGCACGCGCGGCGAGTTGTTGCTTGGCGGCTAGCTGTCGACCGGTCGGATTGCCAAAAACGTCGGACAGCTTCTCTTTAAACAACTCCCAGCTGGTGAGCTCTTCCTCGTGTGTATAATACCACGTTCGCGGTGTTCCATCGAGGTAGAACACGACATTGGCCAGCATTATGGTAGGATCCCACCTGTTCACCTTGCAGACGCGCTCGTACATCTTTAACCATTCTTCTACGTCAACACCATTGAGGCCGTTGAACTTGCCGGGGTCTTGCGGCTGAGGTAGAGCAACGTACTGGGTCTGCGTAGTCGGCGATGCAGCTGCAGACGCGGTGCCTGCCGCTGAATGCATGTTCTCGGGCTGGGTGAGACGTCCGCTGCGGAGCTCCGTGGCGAAGACGCGTACCCCGCACCTCTCACCAAAATGCCACGGGTATAAACTATTTACAGAATGTATTTACAGGAGATAGACAGCAGCTGAGAACATCACTGACATGCTATCCAAATACGTCTCGCCCGACCACAAGGACTGGGATATTGCGCTACCCTATGTCACGTTCGCCTATAATTCGTCATGCCACGATACTGCTGGGTATTCCCCCTTTTACTTGCTCTTCGGTCGTGACACTGTATTACCATTGGATGCTTCGCTCCCCTTGGTACGGAACTCACAGACCGAGTATGCCCGCGATGCCATCGCCCACGCTGACCATGCGCGCCAGCTTGCCCGTACTCGTTTGTTGGCATCGCAGGAAACTCAAAAGCACACTTACAATTGCCGCCATCGTGAGACAAACTTTGCACCAGGCTCTCTCGTACTCGTTTGGTCCCCTTGCCGACGTGTGGGGCTCTCTGAGAAACTCCTTCCGTGCTACAAAGGTCCTTACCGCGTTCTACGTCAAGTGACCAATTTCATTTCATTTCATTTATTATACCCTCAAGACCACAAGGTATTACAGAGGGAAGTGGGGTTAAAAAAAAAAAGTTACAAGACAAGGCAAACAAAGAAGGCAGCAAGTGACGTAGTCATAGACATGAGATGCCAGAAGCGATGGTGTCGATTATGGATGTCCGGAATTGTGCGTGATCTTCAATAGCAATCAACGCGCCGGGAAGGTGGTTCCATTCTTCACACGTCCTGGGAAGAAAAGACTCTTGACAAGCTTTGGTGCGACACTGCAAAACTCCAACTTTGTGATGATGATCAATGCGAGGAGATATATACGTTGGGGATGAAATAAGATTATCGCGCAGATATGAATTATGGAAGTATATTTTATGAAACAGAGCTAGGCGAAAGCATTTGCGACGAGCAGAAAGCGGTGGAAGTTGCAAGATATTTTTCATAGAAGTTACGCTTGCCGTACGGTTATAATTGCTTAGGATGAAACGCGAGGCATTATTTTGAACACGTTCGAGAGACTGGGTTAGTGTCTCAGCATATGGGTCCCAAATTGATGAAGCATATTCCATTTTACTTCTAATTAGCGTCTTGTACAAAATTAGCTTTAATGATGAAGGAGCGGAAGAGAAGTTTCGACGGATATAACCTAACATGCGATTACTTTTATTGATAACGCTGTCGATATGTAAAGACCAGGAAAGAGTAGAGGTTAAATGGACACCTAGGTATCTGTAAGATGTAACCGCTTCCATGGCAGTATTGTTAAGGTAATAGGTCGGAAGGGGAAGTTCACGGCGGGTTACACGCATGGTTTTGCACTTAGATGGGTTTAGTTTCATTAACCACAAGTCGCACCAGTTACAGACAGCGTTAATGTCGTTTTGCAGAGTGTTAGTATCAGCGGTGTCAGAAATTTCACGAAGAATAACGCAATCGTCGGCGAAGAGATAAATGTTAGAAGAAATTTCATTGGGTAAGTCGTTAATATAAATTAAAAAAAGGAGAGGGCCTAACACTGATCCTTGGGGAACGCCAGATTCAACAGGGCTAAATGGGGAGAAGTGGTTATTAAATGCAACGAACTGTGATCGATTAAGAAGAAAATTCTCTAGCCATGCAAAGAGATTAGGATCAAGATTTAGTTTAATAAGCTTAAAAATGAGTAGTTTGTGACATACCTTGTCGAAAGCCTTAGCAAAGTCGAAGGAAACACAGTCTGCGCATGAACCTTTATCAAGAATGAGATGAGGATCGTGAGTGAACGAAAGCAGTTGTGTTTCACAGGAAAAACTTTTGCGGAAACCATGCTGTGCACGTGTGAAGAATGAGTTATCGTCTAGGTGCTTAACTAATTGAGACGACAAGATATGTTCGAGTACTTTACAAGGAATGCTAGTGAGGGAAATGGGGCGGTAGTTATGAGGTGAGCTTTTGTTGCCGGACTTGTGAAGTGGAACCACCCTCCCAATTTTCCAGTCTGCAGGGAGCTGATTGGTGTCCAAAGATTGCTGGAATATTTTTGAAAGTATTAAGGATGAGTAAACAGAAGTGATTTTCAAAAACTTTGCGGTAACCAGGTCTGGGCCAGGGCTGGACGACACCTTCAGATTTTTTATTACATTTTCTACCCCAAATGGCTCAATCATAATAAAGTCCATAGCCGGGTAATTGCAGCTATCTAGGGTGGGAAACACAGGATCAGGACATAGAACGAAATTACTGCAGAATACGGAGTTCAGGATTTGGGGACATTCAGCGTCGGGTATTGTTGACCCTCTAGAATCAGCTAAGGTTATTGTATATTCTTCGGAAGGGTTTATGATGCGCCAAAACTTTTTCGGATCTTTTGTAAGTATTGTAGGCAAAGTGCATTCTTGAAATGTACTTTTAGCGAGTTTTTTAGCTGCTATGTAAGCTTCGTTCGCGTTCTTGTAAGCGTCCCACTTAGATGCCAAAGGACTTTTTTTTGCGAGGCGGTACAGGCGCTTTTTCCGATTGCAAAGCCGCTTTAGGTGGGAATTAAACCAAGGCGCCTTAGAATTCGATGCTATTATACGCGATGGAATAAACTTATCAGTTAATTCATGTACTTTGTTTCTGAATATGATCCAGTTATTGTCGACCGTGCGATCGTCGAAGTTACTTAAGAAGAGATCAAAGAAGTTAGATAGTTCCAAGTTTATATTATTAACATTTGCCTTGTTGTAGTCATATATTAACTTATTTTTCACAGCTGGCTTTAACAGAGGAGACGTAACGTTATATGAAAGAGCTAGATGGTCGCTTACACCAGGTATACATGAAACATCCGTAATAAGGTCAGGATGAGAGCACAATATCAAGTCTAAGATATTGGCAGTTTCCTTTGAAATCCTTGTTGGTTCACATACTAGTTGAGTTAAAGAAAATAAAGAACAAAGATCAAGAAAATCATTACACTTTGAAGAGTATGGATGACAAGCAGGTGGATCGGCGTTCCAAATTATATTCGGAAAGTTAAAGTCCCCCATTAATATAACGGGCGCTTTTGGATGCAGTACAAAAAGTGTGCTTAGTGCGTCATGAAGTTCGGCAGTGAAGGAAGACGGGTAAGAGGGAGGGCGGTAACAAACAGCGAAAATAAATTTTCTATGGCCTATGTCAATGCTGGCGCACACTATTTCTAGGTCGCTGTGAAAGTTAACCTTATGACAAGGCAAAGATTTCGAAATGGCAAGCAGTACGCCACCGCCATGGCCAGCCATGCGATCACAACGGAAGATATGAAAGCGGGATATATCTAAAATTTCACAGTTGTACACTTGAGGGTGCAACCACGTTTCAGTTAAAGCGATAATACCGGCACCGCAGTTGTCAATGATAGAGTTAAGTGCATCGCGCTTGTTTATCACACTTCTTACGTTAGCAAGAAGCACAGGGACATGTGCTGCTGAAGCCTATGTCACCTATGAGATCATCCCAGTGACATCCGTCGTGCCAACCGGTTCCACATCACCCGACATCGTACACGTCTCTCGGCTTAAGCCCTATTATGCCCTTCCCCATGGCCCCATCTGAAGCACCGGGACGGTGCTTTTTCCGCCGGGGGTTGTGTTACGGTGAGCAAAACAGACAAGGTCGACGAAGGAGAAGAGGACGAAGTGGCAACAGCCTCTCTGTGTTCTCAGCTGCTGTCTATCTCCTGTAAATACATTCTGTAAATAGTTTATACCCGTGGCAATATATATTGTATATGTATGCCACACTCCGTCTTCCGGAAGCCGGCTTCCGGAGAACGCTTCCGGCGTTTTGCCCGAATGATCCCCCGGCCGGTGCTTCGCCCACTCATGATCATTCACTTCCTGGATATGAGGTGTTTTTTTTTTTATTTGGGACCCACACACTAAGAAAAACATTGATGCTCTCGAAATGATTCAACGTAAATCCACTCGGTTTATCTTTTCTAAATACCGCATGATGGACTCCCCAACTTTTATGATGCAACAAAATAATATCCAGGAACTTAAGCTGCGTCGCAAAATTCTGAGATTAAAGTTTCTTTTTCACTTGAAAGGACGTATACGTCCTTTCATTAAGACCCTAGCGTATACGTCCTTTTCATTAGGGACGTATACGCTAGAGTCTCGTCTTTTATTAGGTAGGATGTTGACCATCGTGTATTCATGCCCCTCCGAGAGATCGAGGTCTATCTGACGAGCAGTACACTCCTTATGTACAAGAATACAGGTGGACGTACCCCACTGAAATGAATTGTATCCAGGCAGTTTCGCCTGCAGTCCGTTTTCTTGTAAGGCTATGACCGCCGGCATTGAATTTAGGGTCTGCAGGTAGAGATGGAGAGTGGCCCTCTTTTCCCCATATCTAAATCCCCTGCAATTCCATTGGATAATCTCTAATTTCGCTTGTTTGGAACTTTTATGATTAACTTTAGAAATGCCTGCCCTCGTGAATTTATTGTTGAGGGGGTG